>NC_060248.1:53246085-53414742 GCF_921293095.1 Ischnura elegans
AATGAGTTGAGTTTGTTGATAAATAAGATTGATTACTTCCATGGCTATTTATGCGGGAGACCGCAGCAAGTTGGGAACACCTTTGTGCTATGAATTTTTTTATATTATTATCTATAAGCGTTTTTAATAAAATGGCTGTGGTAGTGCCTTGAAACACAATTCACCTGTGTAATTCACGGGTACCAACATCAGATTGCTTATTTACCTACTTCCATGGCCATTTATACGGGAGACCGGAGCTTTTTGGGTACACTTTTGAGTTGTGAATTTTTATTTTTATCCATAAGCATTTTTAATGAAATAGCTGTGCTAACTCTTTGAAATCCAATATACTACCATCAATAAATTTCAATTTATTATGAAAAATCATTTTGAAAACAATAAAATAAAAACGTTTCCTTGAGCAATACAGGTGTACCAACATCAGATTGCTTACCTACTTACTTCATTTACTTACAACATGGCCATTTATAACTACCATAAATTGTATTTGACCTGGCCAACTATCTGCCTTCAATTCCATTAATGGCTACAAAAGATGAAGCGGAGGTGAATTTGATAAAATGTTGCTATTTTATTAGCCCTGGTACCTGAAAGCAAGAGATGTTGAGATGAAGAATATAGAATTGAAAGTTTTAAAATGAAGACCCGCCAAAATCATTTTGATATGTGCTGTTGGTTTGAATACGTATTCAGTAAGTCACTTCTTACGCTATGAGGGTCATATCTGCATTGTTACGCATGTCGTTAGTCCTAGCGTTCAGAAATTATCGAACTGGAATGGTAGACGTGATGTTTTTAATAGATCAGTAGAGGTATTTTATTGGTGTAGTTATCTTTTATTTCCCAGAGTCCCCTTACTTTCGATTCTTCGTCTGTTTAAAAAATGAAAAATATTTGATTGAAATTAGCATATTTAATGCACAATTGTTTTACTTTAAGATTTCCATTTACTGTTCCAATTACTTTAACAAAAGAACGACGGTGTCCCAACCAGAAACTTATATGATATAATTTTTTTTTCAACCTTATAAAGCGTGAATTTTTGGACGTATGTAGCATTCCAACATTTCTCTGCCGGGGAAAAGTACAAAAAGTTTGCATGGATGCTGAACTTTTTGATGCGTGATTACAAACTCCAGAATAATTTTTGGTGTTTCAGATCCCGAATAAAAGTTAATGATGGTTTTCTTAGAATTTGATTTAGAAGAGCTGAATTTTAAATATAGTATTCAAGGTTCAGATGGAATGCTACTAGTAGAGGTAGTTCCTGTTATCCAGAGTCTAAATTTCGCGAATAATATTTCTATTATTTCGGTATTCTTTTGATGCTTTTAAGTCTTAATAATCGCCAAATATTTAAGTAGCTGTTGCGTTCATTATTATTTTATGATGTTCCCATTTACCTATTCCTGTAACATTAAGGCGGTAAGCCTCGTTCGTAACAACTAATAAACTTGACCTAGCTTGGCATTACTATACGTAAACTTATTCATTACAACATAGTCGTGTAAGTATCTCGACTGGGCGTCGTCATTAGCAGAGAAAAGCTTAACTTTTTCTTGAAGCCAGCTACAAGGGAGATAGCAATGCAATCGATAGTCTTGTGGATATATTTTAAGACTATATTTTGCATTTCAGGATTGATGCACGGTAGAATCTGCAATCGGTGGAATTCTTCTCTCGTCTGGCTGAGTCGTAATATTGAGCAAAGTTATCTCATGCTAGTTAACCGAGAATAGGGCTTGCCATAGCTGTGATACATAATAGATAAGAGGTTTTTGTTCTACAAAATCTTTACATATTCTACACAAATTAGAACTGGCGATTGTCCCTGGGGTCACCGATTTTAACCAACCTTTTCATATCGCCTTCATTTAATTGGGAAACAATGACCCCGAATTATTTTTTTAATTCGCGCATAGATTTGCAAGATATTGAAATGTCAACAGAAATTCTAAGATAGCATCATCGCATTTGACGACATATCTCCGAAAATAAAAGATACAAATGATGCCATCCTTATTTTAAGGCCCTGATTTGAGAAAGATAATTAATGGATTTTAAGATGAAATTTAAAATAATTTAATAATGTTTATAAAATTTCCTCATTTTCAACTAATTTTTAAATCAATTTATTTGGCGATATAGTTGCCCCTTCGATTTCTTCATTTTTAAAATGATATAGCCCTCCTCTTCAAGTTAAAAAAATTAGTAGAGGTATATTGTTATTTAAGAATGAATAAAAATTGAGTGAAGACGTATCAGTGGCCTCCCACTGCGGTGGTTCCCGGCTGAATTGGTATTGCATGAGTAAAACACTTACTCATCGCTAATTATTAATATTATTTCTATTTAATGCAATACCATCAATTATTAATGCAATAGCTAGAGTTTTTAAAAAGAAATCTCTTCTTACATTATTTATCAATTCAAAGTATTATTATATTTTCTCCCGTTTCCAATCACCCCGTTAGGGTAAAAAAAGCACATTTAGCGAGAAAAGAGAGAATGGACTGATCACAACCTTTTTGAAAATGGCATTCCTGAATACTCTTTGATTCGATTTACACGTACGTTTCCTCTTTAGTCGTGTTAACGTTTACGATTCGCCGTCTCATTTCTTTTTGCCTGATATAAAACACGTGATTTCAATGGAGGCCAAATCATCAGCTTCATTATCCACTTTTTCAACCCGCTTGAGGGTCCTAACTCCGATATTTGGTTCGTATCTCGATTGAAATTCCTATCTCTCTTTTTCTTCTCCCGCCACAAGAATGCGAGGAACGCAGGTGAGAAGTGTTTTTCTCCACCATCCTCGTCGTCTCGTCCACCTTTCATCCAGCCTTCTTCTTCTTCTTCTTCCTCCTCTTCATTCTGTTTTTCAGACAGTTTTAGCTTTCCCCCGCTGATATTCCCATAGTTGCGACGGATTATTGTTAGTATGATACAGTGCTTACACTCCGTATCTTCATGAGTGGTATTTATTTTATGCTATTCCCAAACCACCGAATACAGCCCTCATAGGCCATTTTATATCGGAATATTCAACAAATTCAACAATTAAACGTACACGAACAACCATTCCCTGGATAGGGGAAACTTACCAAGGAAGGACTCGAACCTGCGACATCTTGTTTGGCAGACGAGGACTTTATCCCGCCGCCACCATCAGCGGTTGCCAGCTTGAGCGATGGCAATTCCCTTTACTAGCGTTACTCGATATTTATTTATTATCAGTTAGTTATTATCAGTTTCCATACCATAAATTTTACGTAAACATCAACTTAAATCATGTTTCCTCAAGTCAATTGCAAATTAATCACCCTCTTCCGTTTTCCGCCACTATATCGGAGCAAATATTAATTATCAATGTCACCGTTTATGAAGTAAGGATTTTTTTAGCTTGATTTCATGATTTTCTGGATAAATAGATTGAAAGCTTTAGCAATAATTCGGGGAAGATCGAACAGTATCAAGTGAACGGCAGAAAGGATCATTCTTTAAGAGATTTTTTAATTTTTTAGGGAAAAATGGCAATACAGTCTGGGGTTAACGCTCTGTCTACCATGTATTAAATAAGGTAACAAAGTGCTTAAATAGTTGATAAAACATGATTTGTTTCTAATTCTATACCGGTAATATGTATAATTTACCGCGAGTCGCCTCAATGGATGTGTGGTCGTTGGTGCTAGGATATCCACTAAGAACTGAAAAGGATTATTATTTAACTTTTAGTAGTTTTGGATTTGTTTGTAGCTCAATTTTGTTTAAAGCCCTTCATTTCTTTTGAATTTAATGCTTATCCGTCATACCGTAAACTCTTTTTTTTAATCCTCTGTGACGAACCTGAAGATATTTTTGACTGTTTCTTCTAAAATAATATTCTTTGGAACACATTTCAAAGATATCTGTCTTCAATTACTGACGACAGCTTAACTTAGATGTGGTTCCCGAACTATAAACCCCTCTTCTCCGCTTTCAAGAGTCTTTCGCGATTTAGGAAATTAAAAAAATTATTAATAAAATCAGGCGTGATTTTAAGGACGTATAGCAATAAAAGTAACTTCTCTGTTTCTTCCACAGTATGTTTGAAGCTGAACACTACCGGTTCCGCCAGTTATGGCATTTTGTCTGGAGGACCTAAGAATTAGTACTGTATACAAAGTATTGAGAGAGAGAGAAGTTACTTTGATCACTATGATCTTTATGAAATTATATTTGAGTGTAGGTAATACATTATTTGTTTAAACTAAGAGCTATTGGTGTCACGGTTCCAATTCCCATCTGAACCTTAACGCGGCCAGTTTACCATCGACTCTTGAGCCCTGGCCGTTTCCCATACGTTTCCCACTGCATTCTCACCGGGAAGGAAGGTCTCCGTGCCTTGGCGCCGCTGCCCCTCATCGACGGGGTGGCTCCCGGGAGGTGGTTAGCAAGAGGCTCTCCTCGTCACTGCTATCTCTCCTCGGGATCGCCTTGTACGCCGCGTTTGTTCGGCTTCGGCTGTAGGCCCCTCTGCTGATTGGCTCCCTTGTCCGACACAAACTCTGAGACACCATCGTCGGGTCCATTTGACCTCCGACACCCCCGAGACCCTCTCATTCCTTCCCGTAATCTCCTCATCCCTCCTCCCACCCGGCCTCCTTTCTCTTCTGGGACCTTCTCTACTCTCCTCGCTTGCTCCCTCCTGGAATCTCCGGCACATCACTTCCATAGCCGAAATTCCATTGTCTCGAGGGACTTGCGAGGTTCCTTCTCGTTCTTTCGCTATTAACTCCGCTCGGAGGGACACTCTTTCTTGAGATCGCTTTACCTGATCATTTATTTACACTTCACTCAAATGGGTTGGCAAAGTTCGAACTGACATTTTGGGGACGAAAATGGGGTGGTATGGCAAAACTCGGTGTTTGGTGCTGAAACCAAACAAATTTATTTGTATTTACTAAAAGATCAATGTAAAAAATTAAAAACCAATCTATGCGAGAAATGCGATGATGAAAGTAAGAATTTTTTTGGTTTAAGTTAAATTTATAGGAGAGATTATTTTGCTTTCCAATTTCGACACGGTTATACCAAATTCCACTGCTACGGTAGTGTAATAGCTAAACTAAAAATGCATGAGTTCAGTCAGAAAATATCACCATAGATGAAATAGTCTCAAATTTTTAACAGGATAGAGGCAAATATTCTTTCGTTACAATTGTTATTTTCATCCGAAGGTTAGGTCTTTCTAACTTTCGAGTATGGTAAACATTTTTGAAATCTGATTATCTCAATTTATGCTAATGAATGCGGTAATATGGGTTATGACGTCAGTTTGTCAAATATTTATCTACTTCTCTACTCATTTTTGATACTTGAATTAAAGAAGCATCTTTCAGCCTTAATATGCGAGAGATAGTCTCAGTTTTCATTCCAGTGATATGGTAGACTTAAAGGCCGACCTGGTGTGTCTCATTATAACAGGTTTAAGGCTAATTTCATTTTTAAGCATTAAAATATCCTCTTCTCTCACTTCCTCCGGACATCCATGTTTCCGCATGGTAGGTGGAGCTCTGGAAGGGCAAAGGATGTAGTTAAATTTAGGTTTACGAAATCTTCTTCATATGCTGTGCTCCCAAGGCGAGAAAAGCACGGGTTCCTAGAATGAGGGTTAACATGGTAAAAGAAATTTAGGGATTGGTAGCATTATTCTTACAATCGTCACCTAGGTTCGCGCACTATTAATCCGGCTTTAAAAACCCATTTCTCTATCTGTGGCAGCCGCAGAAAATGTTGAACTTTCCTCGTAATGGTGACACTTGATTTGTGACGAGTTACCGTCTCTCTCTCGGTCGCACACAAATTTGCCCGTCGCGTCGGCCTGGGTCGGGCGGTGCGTGCGCTTATAAAAGGCGGCGCCTGGAATCCATCGAGAGGACCAGATTGGAACGGACCTCCGATCTCTTTGAAGAATGTTTGGGATCGAGCGGGCGACTTTTCCCGCCGGGCACGGGACGTGGGAGTCACTTCGAGAGGTGAGGATTGAGAGGTTTTGCCCTCGAAAGCGGTCCCGAGAGTGAGTGAGGTATGGGAATGACCAGGGCAGACGGCCGAAAAGGTGGGTCGAAATTCTTGCCGAAGTCATCATCCGAATTCCAAGTTGTTGGGGTGAGCGTGTAGACAGAAGGGTGGGTTAAATGATCTGACAAGGGATACAGAATGTTATTGCTGTTCTTTATTTTTTTTCTCCCGGAGCCTTACTATGCGATGAGTTTTCCAAATGTTGTCTCTTGATGAAAGAATGCTGTTAGGCATTTCCCCTGGAAGGGTACAGATTTCTCAGTTTATGGTTTTTAGCTGGCTCTTTCAGGAAAGGCGCCTGGAGAGTGAGTTTCACGTAGGTCAAGCCTTTTCTTTCTCAATAATTTAAAGCAGCTGGGAAATCAAACTATGAAACGCCATGGTAAAACACGATAAAGCATTTTTTCTTATCGTAAAATCGTTAGTATGAATATTATATTTTAAATCATCTAGAAATACATGATCTTTAAATAGGATTTACAAAGTATTCAACAGTCATTAATGCGCATAAAGTTCTTTGCGACAGCATAACCGTAGATAACTTCGTATTGCCACTGGATGCTTGGGGTTTTTTAATGACTCTTTTCATGTTTCAGTAATTTTTCTGTTCACCGTTTTTACGTTCGGATTTTATTGCATCCGAATGTAACATGTCAAAGAATCTGGTAGTCGTTATTAGGCTTCGGTTAAAAAGGAAAGAAATTTTTTAAAGAATTTCCGTGATCAAAATTTTCAATTCTAATAAGAAAAGTTGGTATAATTTTACGGCGGAGAACGCCAGCGACAAAGCGTTTTTATTGAGAAGAAAGGGGAATCGTTTTACCATTTAGGTACAAATTTATTTAACTCAAAATTTCGATAGATAGAAGTCATAACCGATTTCCTCTGAAGCACTTGGTCACAATACAGCCTATTTCGGTATCGATAGTGAAGCTACTGATTTTTGGAAGCATATTAGAGTAGTGAGTTACTAAATTGTTATTTCATTTTCTTTTTATGTCAGTCAGATGATATAATGTTTTTTATGCAGCTAATGAGTTAAAATCGGTTGCTTAAATTTATTACTAACTACAGTTAAAAAAATATAAGACCATTTTTAGGATCCTAGCACATTGCCATTGGCTTGTTACTGAACATGGCATCAGAACACGAAAAATGGAGGCATTAAACCAACATTATATTCTTTGGTACATATCCACTAAAGGCATCTTTCTAAGGTTAATTTCGTCAAATAGCGGAAGGGAAAGAGCGGAGAAAACCTATACGTCGAAATCGAATGATCCGGCTTTCCCTTACAATTAGTGAAAATTCATGCGGAATGGATAAAAACAATCTTTTTAATGTTCACAGAAATTTTTGTGAGGGTACGATGTGTTTCGACGCTGAGGCGTCATTCTCGAGTACCCAGAATACAGAGAACTCGAATACACGAGAATGACGCCTCAGCGTCGAAACGCGGCGTACCTTTAAAAAAAAATTCTGTAAATATGACAAAGGCTGTTTTTATCCATTCGACCTATACGCCATCAATAAAACATACAAAATCATTCGCATGAGAAATCATCCCTCTCTCTTGGGAAGAGGGTTGCAGCAGCAGAGGGCTCATTTCCTCGATCCGAGGCTCTTCCCTTCTTCGTCTGGCCCCACTCAGCGGGTGTCCCGTCCCTCTCCTAGAGTCAGTAGGCCTCTGGAGAGACGATATATGCCACCCTCGTCTAAAAAAAATAAAACAAATAGCAGTTTACTTAATTCCTCCCCCTTTCCCACCCGTGAGCTGCCCGACCCTTTGTTTTAGTGCACCCTGGCCCCGCCCCTGACGAAATGGGGATCATTTATTACCTCTCTCGCTGCAAAGGGCGAGAGTTTGGACCTTAAGAGGGGAGAGGGGCAAGAGAACCGAGAACCTTTCATCCATTTGCCTTTACTACCACCCTCTTCCCTGCATCCCTCACTTCCTTGTTAAGTCCACGCTATATGACCTCTCTCTCATCAGTTGAGGAAGGACTTCAACGCCTCCCTTCGTAGTAAATGCGGAATTCTCAGGCTGCCTGCATTTTATCCGGAGGGAATTCTGCGAAAATAAGAATAGAATTTAGGTTTTAAAAGTATGCCGTGATCTAGCAAAATGACCTAAATTTTTTTTCAGAATTTTTAAGAGCGCTCAAGTGCTTATATTCTACAAAGAAACACATGCTATCTCGATCTGGACTGTGATGAGGAGATTGCAGTGCATCCTGGCTCAACTCTTGATCAACATAAAAAATTAAGCTTTCATAGATCTAAAATAATATTTGGAAATACGCATACAATAAAATAGTAATAACAATAGATGTATTTGGGCATTATATATTCGTTCTATTCCCTCCTTTGTATGTCTTCGTTGTTGGTTGAACTTGGACGAAGAGAGTTGATTTAACTTTCCTTTCTTTTAATTTGTGCAAAAATTACATTTAAATTCCGCAAATATGTCGTGCACCAAGATTATAAATTTTATCTTTAGCAGGTGCTATGTAAGACTTGAAATTAGTATCGTTAGATGAAGCATGATGAGATATGGTAATTAGCCTTAATAATTCATTATACTCGTCCGATAATTTACGCCAGCTAACAAATTAAGTTGCATGCGAAGTTTACGTGATAGAAAATCATACTCAGTTTGCTCTGTGCATTAAAATGCTTCCACAATGGCGTCAACACTGGAAAGTGCTAGTTATCACGATCCCTCGGAAGAGGCAGACGTCACACGCTTTGTAACCCAGTGTGAGATGGTGTTAGCACCTAAGTGATTTTCTGTTTTAAGACAATGATATATTTTTTTACGAATTTTTTATGAAATCACAGATTCAAGCAAAGTAGACTCCTTTTATCGCTTGAAAATGTAGCCATAGAAAATTATTTTCAGCATTAGATTGAAAACAAATGAGGGACGTCGTGTGACTCTGGTTGAAGTTGATAAGATTATGAACTTTAAATCGAAACTTGAAGCACGTACGTGGTGGAAGGGCTCCATATTAATAATGAAATACATTTTGTTTCTTCCACAAGTTTGTAAAAATTTCTATTTTATTACTGTTTCCGGCTATTACACCATTGGGCACTGACGATAGCGGGTCAACCCGCTGAAACGTCTAAAAGATTCTTTGTGAGTGTCCTTTTTTATGTGTTTCTATGTTTTTATTAGTGTTATTTTTGTCCGTTCTCCTCGATCGGCCACATACCAATATTATCAAATGGTATTTGATAATGGTGTAATAGCCGAAACCATTATCAAATACCCAATATTATCAAATTTCATTAGATAATGGTGTTATAGCCGAAACCGGTAATAAAATAGAAATTTTTATAAACTTGTGGAAGAAACGAAGTGTCTTTCATTATTACTATGAACTTACATCAGCGAAAAATTAATGCAAAGAACTTTCTTCACTAATAAAGTGTCTCGATTGTACAATGTACATCTGGAAGTAGTATACTTGCATTGAAATAGCGCACATCACGCGAGACATTTATTTTTAATCATATAACTCGCGGTTGAATAAGTTATTCGTGGTCATTGTCACCCGAACTTGAATGCTAAAATATTCGTCATCGAGTCATCATACAGCTGGGCGTTAGTAAAAGCGATTTTCATTAATAGTTTTATGTTACTTGCGTGCATAATTGAAAATACAATATTGATTACAGTTTTGGTAAAGGCTTTTGGTATTGTGATATGCGGCCTGTGTTGCATTGGGACCCAAGTTGCGAACAAAATTATATCCGACAAAATAATGCTTACATTGAAGCATATTCGATTCTTTATAACACGTGAAGCTCACACGTAACGTACGCAGCTATCATTTCCCAAGGAAGGCAATAACTTGAGGCTTACTTTGTGTTGAAACTTTGGATTCTGGTGAGTGATCAAGGATTTCATGGTGAAAATTATTAAACAGCCATAATTTTCAGTGTCCATTATCTTTATCTCACCTCACCCCACTTCATCCAGGTGGTATTCAAGGCCTTCACCGACAGGCTGATAGAAACGGCCAGTTTATCGGTTGCCGGATTATAATTCGAGCAATTAAATTATTTATCTTATACGCTACTGATGCATTCAAGTTTCTACCACTAATTGTGCAGAAACATATGGTGATTATTAGAAAATTGTGATTATTTTTTGTCTTTACTCAGGTGTCATTCAGGATTTTTAACCTCCGACTGGTGTGTATCAAATTACGAAGTCCACTTCTATACCTTCCTACCTTTGTGACCAGTCTCCAACGCCCAAAGCTGTTCACCACTCACAGGTGAACCTCTTATTAAAATTGCCGCTCATCTGTGTCCCCCAAATACAGCACTTACTTTCTTCCGTCCAATCCACTTCACTTCATCATCCCCATATGGCTATAAATAATATTTTTTTCATTCCGGATTCATTTTTTTCACTCCCTTTGGCAATTTTCATGATTTCCCAGCTGGCCAGCGGGAATGGTTAGGCGGTGGAAGGGTCACGAATGCTTTTTGCTGCGGAATACTGTCACGAATTCGTGTGCTCGAGGGACGGATATGCGTGATTCAGGGAGGAAAAGACTCGGTGGAAGTGGGGCTGTATCCTAGAAGGTGGAAAAATTACCCCCAAAGCGGAAAGGAGTGGGTGGAGTGTAGGAGCCTTAAGCCTAAGGTGCCGAAGCAAGCTACGCGAGGACTAGTGAATCGGTAGACAGTCGCAGAAAGTTTACCTTGATAATATTTTCTAAATAATCACCGTATTACATAATTTTATGGCCTTTATTTTATTTTTTTATTTTCTTTTATTCTCAAACCACCAGATACAGCTCTAATTGGCCATTTTATACCGGGGTATTCAACAAATGTAACAAGTACACACACACGAACAACCACACCCTGGACCGGAGAAGCCTATCCAGGCGGGACTCGAACCCGCGACCTCTTGTTTAGCAGGTGAGAACGTTACCCCGCCGCCACCGTGGCTGGCAAATGTGGTGGTATGTGGTGTAATCCAGTGATATGTGAATATGTGATGTAATAATTCTACCTGTGATAACTGGTGTAATAGATGCATCCAGCAATAACCTATTACAGTAGACTACCCTTTAAAAATGGTTTCGGCTTATGATGGATTCGGCATACGATAGGGGCTAATCTTGTGGGTGCTAATTAAAACTTCAAGGTCCGCAGATTTTGTTTCAACTCACTCAATATATCATCAATTCAATAATTATCCGCCTTCTTTGTTCACGGAACACATGTTTAACGTAGCTACGTATACATGCGTTTAAGGTCTTAAATGTGATTCATCTTCCGGAAATAATGCCGATTTAACTTAGGATGGAATTCGCTTCACGGTCGGTTGTTAGGAGCGAATAAATATCGTAATGCGAAGGTCATCTTTGTTTGCTTTAGGTGCTGGATATGCGTAGCCTGTGACTTAAATAAATACCCGAAGATAATAACTAATTTTGAAGTCTAAATCGGTGCTTCAGAACCTCGCACTATCGATTGACAACCAAAAAAATTCAATGTTCAAACATAAAAATGCAGTATGTATAAAACAAGAACATCCGAAGCAATCTTCGAGAGGACTTTCTACTCTTACTCGTCCAGCTAGGAAGAGCAGAATGTAATGCTATTATCTCGGTATCGAGACAACACTTCTACTTTTTATTTTTCTCCCCTCGTCCTCTCTTGGGGAGAAATGCATCCCACACGCGTGCGACCGGATGGACAGGGAGGTCCGTTGTTCAGCCGGGCACGAATTAGAAGAGAGGTGACTGTGGGGGAGGAGTTGAGAAAAAACACGCTTCTTCGCTATAATTTCAGCTCTTCTCACAAAGTGTAATTTTATGATGATGGGAGATGCTCCCAACATATAATTCCTTTCACCCGTTCCTGTGAAATTTTAACTTCAAATTATTAGATACCCTAACTATCCTTGTTAGAGGTAAGAATGCCTGGTAAGCGTGAATGGGGTGGAAATAGAATTGTATTTCTAGATGTAATTAAAGGGGTAGACATTATTGTTACTTGAGAAGGGAAGAACAATTTAGGGGGAAGAGACAGGCCGGAGGAATTTGCAAAATTCTTCATGTAATCCAACCGGTTTAATTTTGGAGAGATTGATTAAAGAATTTATAGATTCAAAAATTTGACTCGACTAATAGCTGGATTAATTGCATGAAATACCCATTCCGTCATATAGACGCAATCGTGAGAATTCCAGAATGTTGACTGTTAAATGAAAACTGAAGTTCTTTGTGAAGTTTTTACATCGTTAAAGCAACATTTTACTATTTTCGTCGCTTTAAAATTGGTCTATCCTTTTGTTTCCTGTCGCTGCATACCTTGCTTCACCGCTAAGCCTGTTCACTAATCAAAAGTGCTTATTTGTATTCTTTTATTGGTCATCTTACACCCTATTGAATCGGTTGCTGTGGTGATAGCTTCGGGAAACCTAGTCTGAAAATTAATTTATGCGATCGCCACTGACTGAATCACAAAAAAGTCCTTGGCTCAAATAGAGAATAATTTTTGAAGATCCATGCTTTGAAGCACTTTAAATGATATTTTCGATGCTGCCATTTCATGGGAGACTTAAAAGGTCATTCATTTGCCATAGTCCCAATGTTTGGAAAGCTGTAATTTATTAGTTCCTCAGCTATCCTTGCTTTTATTATCGCTCGAAGTCATAAGAATGATATTCATGCCTCCCCCCCAGAGTTCAATTCTTTATTTCATATATAATGTGAGAACTGCAAAACTATTACCGCCTTCTCTGCTTCCCTCATCTAATGTCTTCATTTCTTCTTAAAAATTTTAAATTGTTAAAGCAACACTTTACAATTTTTGTCACTGCAAATTGTTCTCTTCTTTCATTTCCTTATCATTTATTCCCTAGCTTTCCCTTATCTATAGCCCTTCATTATTCAAGCCACTCTCTATGGGCACGAGCTTCTTTTGTGACTTATCTGCGTGCCGTACTGGAACTTGAGGAGTTTTATTTTTTACCTTGCTCACTTTTGCCTCGCACCCCGAGCCTCACCATCAAATCTCCCCAACCCTGAGCGATCGCCTGCTTCACTGCTCTCGGGAAAGGCGCCAATACCCTTAGCCCCTTCCCTGTCTCGCCCTCCCCAAGTCAGGAGAGAGAGATAGGCCTTCCAACCCACCTCTCACGGGGTCCCTGCCATATTGAGCGATGGTTTCGTAACGTGCCTCCCGTCCCTCCCACACCATCGTGTTCCTTGTCCCAGGGTCCCCTCTTCCCAGGGGCGTCTGCCAAGATTTTATGGCTTTTATGGACACACTTGGCCCACACCGATCACGCAAGTTACCCGGCCACCACCACCACCCCCGACAGGCGGCGGGCTAGTGTTGAAACAAATCACTTCCCGTCTTCTATCCTCCTCTACTCCTTTTATTTCTCTGGCAGCGTAGTGGTTGGAACGGTCATCCTAGACGGCCTAGTATCATGCTCCTTTATAGTATAGGGATGTAGAACAGTATAAGTACATGAAATATTCAAAATAAAGATGAATCGTGGTAGTACAACACAAATAAGGTTTACTGGTAGATACCAGAAAATACTGGTGTTAACATCTGATATGATCTCATGATGTAATACTCACTATTTCCTCTTAGAAGCTTGGTCACTCCTGTATTGAATACTTAGGCCTTCTTTACTTCAATATACGAAAGCTCGTGTTGTGGACACTCATTGGCAACAGTCTTTGATAGATAGGTTGGGATATATTTGAGACGCAGGGCAATTTTTACTCACAGCCCCATCGAAACGGATGACCCATCTTAAATTCAGTGGCTATTCGTAGGGCTTATAATTCATTCTGAACAGATTTACCGTAGTTACTTCTGCGTTGTATCCCAGGTTCATTAATGGGAGGGTTTGTCGGCATCATGATCCATCGAAAGCATGTTGCATTTGATCCGAGTTAAAATTTGTGAAATTAAGGAAATAGTGAAACCATTCAAAGTGGTTTCATTTCGAGGATATAGAATAAAGCAAATTATGAATTCATTACACATGTCCTTCTTATAAAAATAGTTATTAACAATATCGTCGATGAGAGCCCAAGTTTAGTTTTGAAAGATTAAAAAGAGGTAGATTTTCAAATTTAAAGATGCAAACCTACCGGCATTAATATTATTTTTTCAACCAAGTTATCTACAGCTTTTTTTTACTCTTAACTGCAGCCTTTTGGTGCAGTATTAGAAGGTTACCATTGATAATTCAAAACATATTTCTTTGTTGCTAATCACGATGTTACTTATCGCGTAGTTATTGTGAAATTAACGCTGAATCAGGAAGCCATATTAGTTACGCGAAAACTTTGATTTATTCGGCTCTATATGGTATGTTATAGAAAGCAGTAAAAGTAAGTACTCCTTCTGTTTGATTCAGCTTTCAGTATTTGTACTTTTTAATCACAAAGTCACGATCAGAGCTACTCTAAATTTTTATGTGACTTTAGTGAACTTAAAAAATTAGACCGTGGGGGAAATGAAAATGCATGCTCGACGAATTCGTTGGAGGGTAGTAAAATAGTTGGCTTGGATAGTGAAAGAAGCGACCATTTTTTAGAAACATAAAACCCTCTGCGTAAAGGAAGAATATAATACGATTTGAATAATTTTTTATTTCCCTGGTAATCATCTATCGCGATTTTCCTGAAATTGAAAATAAAGAAGTATTTGGTGCTTTCCAGGCGAATGCTGCCATGTCTTCAGGGCGAATCGCCCTGAAGACGATGGCAGAGAAGGCCATCGAAACGTTGGCAGCAATGACCATCATTACCCGGATGATTTCCCGTGAAGATTTCATCAATTGAAAATAAAACTTTTTTTGTTACTCCCCAGTGGGCAAATCACCATTTTACAAATATAGACCCTCATTCTGCAAGATCTAGCTTGGAGTTTCAATTTTTATTTAAAGTTGAATAACCCTCGATAGAATTGAGCCTTTGTGTATTGATTTGTATGCTGTTTGAATATCATAGCCGCGCTATAGGCTACAGTAAGCTTTTTTTTAACTTTGGCAGGCTTGGACAATATGATATTTTGGAAATATCGACGTACGGTGAGGAATACAGAAGAATATGAACGAAGATTGCGGTGAAAGTTAGCAGTAATGGAAAATTAAACAAATTAGTAATTGAAGGCAAACTTTATAAGTCGTACAAAAACAGCGACGCACTTGACTCAAACTGCAAAATGTCGTGAGCAATGATAAATATAGGCATTCATTTAGCAAGATCTAGCTTAACCCATTAGTGCATAAAGTTATTTTCGTCAAATATTAATTTAGAAAGTAATTATTCTAGCTAAGAAGGTTCATTTTAACTTATTTATGCAATTTTTAAATTTTTTACATCAATAGTTTAAAAAATATACCCGTCCGTTATATCGGACGGTCATTTTTCAGTGTTGATTACACATTCCATATAGTATAGAAAAACTTGATAATGTAGAAAATAAAAAGAACACATTTAGAAGAAAAATGAGCAATAAGTTATCAACGTATTGAGCAAAATACTACAATAAAAAATAATTTACTTACCCGTGCGGGTCACTGAAGATTCTTTCAATGCCATGTCTCACAAAAATTCTTCTCAAGTCGATGAATTCAAGGAGTCAAATAAAATATTAGTGGGGCGGTGAACACAGACATCCATTTGAATTTAATAGACTATCAAAATTTAGCGCAAGTCAACTGGAGCCCAGAAAAATTAAATATAAGTGTCCGATATATCGGACGCTATGAACTAATGGGTTAATTTTAAAATGTTTGTTTAAAATTGAGTAACCCTCGATAGAACTGAGCCCTTGAGTATTTATTTTTATTCGATTTGAATATCACAGCCGCGCTTTAGACTACAGTTATCCTTTTTTTTAAACTTCGGCAGGCTTGGAAAATTAGACGGAGGATGGGAATGTAAAGGTATGCACGAAGAATGCGGTGGTGGGTAGTAAAGGGTTTAAGCAGACGGCGAAAGGAGAAAAGAAGGGTGAGTGAAGAAGAAGAAGGAGGAATTCGAGATGAAGAATTTGATTATCTCCTCTCGGAGCAGAGCGAGGAGTGACCGGCTACGCGTGTTAAACACAATCGGCGGACACGTCCGATGGACCGAAGGATTGGGTGGGGGAGGGGTAGGTCGGCGGCGACTGTGAGGCCGAGGAAAGCGATGGAGCGACAAGCCGTGAGAGACAAAGACTAAGGAGAGGATGGGGTTGACGCCGGGGCCGAATGTGTCAGGACCCGAACGAAAGCTCGTGTTGAGGACACTCATTGGCATCAGCCCTTGATCGAAAGGTATTCCTATTGGAGACGCTGGGCAATTTTTACTCTCAGCCCCATCGAAACGGATGACCTATTCGTAAGGCTAATTATTCAAAGCAAATTTTATCTTTCAGTAATAATTAAGTAATACATTCTTCTAAAGTGAACGATCTCAATATAAATGCATTCATCATTTTCATCAAATAGAATACGTAAAGTTAATAACCATTTGATATAGAATAAAATAAAATAACTTTGTTTTATTCCACACTTTATTGGATCCTGATGACAACACTATTTGTTGAAACCCGAGTCGTGCTATTTAAAATAAAGTGTGGAATAAAACAAAGTTATTTTATTTTATTCTATAATGAAGCAATTCCACAAAATAACTCCTGAGACCGTGTCTTATAATAACCATTAATTCCATCAACCATCTGTAATATGCACCTTTCATCTGTGTTATGCATCTTTCCAATTCAAAACGAATGCTTATTCGTCCATTTTAATGTTTTTTTATTTTTAAAAACATTCTTTGCGTAATATTTAGATAATTTATTGTCTTTGATTAATAAAGTATTTACTACTAGCGCATTTACAGTATCCATTTAGACATAAACGTGCCACAAATATTCATCAATTATCCTTACCTATCTTAAATTCAGAGCCTATTCGTAGGGCTAATTATTAAAAGGCGAAATGCTGCTTTCAGTGGTAATTAAGGAATAAATTCTTCTAAAGTGAAACTACCTCACAATATATATGTATTCATCATTTTCATCCAATGGAATACTTACGTAAAGTTTATAATAATTAATTCTATTAACGGTCAGTCTTATGTATCTTTTAAGAAAATATTATAATATTATTATTTAATAATTAAGATGCCATGCAGATATATCAAACCGTTGGATAAATTCTTGACTAGATGTAAAGTATGACATCAATAATTATTATTTACCGGAAAAAATGGCAGAATAATTTAAGTGTCACGAAACTTCGTTGTTTTTATCTTATACACACTACTGTTATCAAGAGGAATATAAAACCTGACCGATAATTGAAAGATCTAGGGGCGAATTTCGGCGTAGGTAAATGATTTTTTCATGGAATATTTCACCTTTGGTGTAAATGATGATGACTGTGTACGAAGTCACTTGGTATATGCAATGGTTTGGATCCAAAGTTGAAAGCCGTGAGAGACCCGTACGAAAGATCGTGATGACACTCATTGGCAACAGTATTTGATCTAAAGGTATTCCTATTGGTGACACGGGGCAATTTTTACTCACAAACCCGTCGAAACGGATGACCCATTCAAAGTAAGTGTCTACTCGTAGGACTAAATATACAACGTAAAATTTTTCCTTTCAGTAATAATTAAGGAATACATTCTTTTAAAGTGAACGATTTAACAATATAGATGCATGCATAATTTTCGTCCATTGGAATACATAAAGTTAATAATAATTTTTTTTCTCAACCTTCTCTCTTATGTATCTTTCAAGAAAGTTTTACTCATTATAATATCAGGCAATGGTATTAAACCGTTATATCAATCCGTGGCTAGTTTTACAGTATGACATAAATCATTGTTGTACTTCAGAAAAAATGACAGAATAATTTATGTGATATAAAACTTCGTTGGTTTTATGTTATACTCCCTCCTCTTTTCAAAAAGAATATAAGACCAAATCGATAATTGATTGATCCACTTGTAAATATCGACGGAGCCGAGAGATTTTTTTCATGGAAAATTTCACCGTTGGTTTAAATAACTTTAAACCCGTGCGTACTGACTACGTATCAATCACTGCGCACGAAGTCACTCGTTAAATGAAATGGTTTGGATCCGAATACTGGAAAACTGTGAGAGACAGACTTAAGAGAAGACGCCGGTGGTTGACGCCGGGGCTGAAATTTCCAGTTCGCGAACGAAGGCGCTTCTTGAGGACAACTCGTAGGTATTGTATTTGAAGGAGGCGACCGACAGCTTAGGTCATTTGCGCTATGAGGGGAGGGTAGGTAAGGAAAGGTGGAGAGAAACCCGGCGTCGGCATTAGCCTGCTCTTAACGATAGGCGCCAAGGGGACCACGGCTTAACGTCCCATCCGACGGACGGAGTGTTGTCCTTGATATGTCCTCCACACAACATTCAAGGGATCGGGCAGTCTCTCATAATTCTCTGCCATCGCCGGGATATGAATTCGAGCCCGTGGGATGGGAAGCCAACCACCAAAGCTACTCTAGCCACTCTAGCCACCAAACCAACCCGATCCTCGACAACTCGTTGACATAAGCCTTTGATGGAAATGTATTGTTATAGTCACTGTTGGGGTATTTTTGCTCGAAATTGGAGTCACCTGGAATTTCGATACCTCCACTGCAAAAACGCTCAACTATCGCCCACCGAATCAAATCCGCTCATCTAGTAGCCCAACAATACAAATCCGCTCAGCTTGCAGTGTCCGGAGCATAAACGCTCATCTCCTAGCTTGGAGAATAGGAGATGAGCGTTTATGCTGGTTTTTAATTTCAGTGGTCAAGTAAAAGATATTAATCGTTTTTCTGCACTCCTGAAAAGTTTCTATTTTGAGATACCTACGTGTTGTTAGAACTTAGCCATCTATATACGTAATTTATTTAGCTGTGAATGCGATCTTTTCTCATGTCACATGTTAAAATGATTAGTCGGCAGTTGCGTGCTGATAGGCATTAATGGGTTGAGTTCCAAAACCAAATATGCCGTTTGCCAGATGGTGTGCGAGTTGAAAGGAGCCAAAATAGCGTTTTTTTTAAACTAGATATATTGCCTGAAAATTGCTGCGTAAGTCTGAGGGTGGTTGGCACAAATCATCCTTTAACGACGCAGGTTTCGGTTCGTATGCATAATGTCTAATATAGTGTCACTCGCTATCCCAAGGGACACAGTATGTGATACAATACAATCTACATATTTATGTTTGTTCATTCGAAATAATGGCTCATGCAACCAGGCTAATAAGTTACGCATCTTTTGTCTCCAGCTGAAATGTACCCCAGAGATGCTAGCATTTTTACGTTATTGCATTGCTATAAATCCTAAATCTGAGAGATTTCCCTTACTGATAATATTCCTAGCGTCGTATTTATGTCGCATCATTACGACTGTTTACCAGCAGCTATTTCTTCATCAGTGTACCGATTTTTTTTAAGTTAACAAAACCTCAGTCCAATCAAACGATTTGAGTTTACATGATTGTGTTACAGGCAACATAGAAATGTTACGCATGCTCTTTAGGCATAGCTTGCACATTTTATTACTTTTATGGGTAGATAAGAATGTTGCTGAAACAAACTTTATTTATAGTTGTTATTCGCGAATGTTCGATCCCTCTACCAGTGAACTTGCTTTCTTGTGATATTTAAGTAAGATTATCCACGGTTTTTGGATAGAATATGTAGTTATTTTAACTTTAATATCTTTTTTAATGATTCTAAATCGTATCTGTTACTCCGCTATGAAATCATATGTATTATAAATCCTCTTGCTGAAGTACTATATCGATGGCTAATTTCTAATAGCACGTATCTCAAATTCGGCCGTTTTGAGACAGGTATCTTAAACAAAGTGTAATACCAAGAAAAAATAAAATACAAGCAAAAAACAAGTCTTTGTGTGCAAATAAATGCTTCTTTTTCAGTTGTATGAACTTATGGTTCTTAATTTCAGAGTTCAAGTAAAACAAAATAATCGTTTTTTTGCTCTCCTGAAAAGTTGCTATTTTTAAGATACGTTTTTGTTAGAACTTAGCCACCGATATGCTTTAAGGAATAATTCTATTTGGTGGAATACACTAATACCGTTCTGTCTAATATCATTAGCGAGGTGAACCTCTTCTTTCGTCATCTGTTTCGAGCTGGCGCCAATAGAAATGCACATTTGCGTACCTATAACTTTTCTCGATGGAACTTATTCTCCATCTGGTGAAGTCTAGTGGTAGAAACGTGTCGTACTCTGTGAATATATACTTTAGAAAATAAAATTGATATTCGTTTGTACACCATGTAGGCTTTCAATACTTACTGAAGGATTGAGATACCAATGTGTTTTTTCTTTTTCCCAAAATCCGATACGAATATTCATTGCAAGCTCCCAGCTCTCACTGGTTCGAAGTGTGTTGGCGCCATTTAGTCCCGGATAGAATCCATCCATTTTCGCATGCCTCCAGTCGTCATTAAACCCCGTGTGGGCAATTAAAAGTATGCGAGGTAGGGCCATCACGGTGATGGTGGGAATGGTAGAAAAAAAATCAATCCGAATCGATGCGACACGTCGAAAACTTTTTTCCACCCAGCAATACGAACCATGCGCCTCCCATTATTCGTCATTTTCTTTTTTTTTCCCGCGGTTTTTTTGGCGCGACTCCCATCGCATGCCACAACCGGGATCGTATTTGTAAGTGAGATGAACCAAAATGGTTCGCTTCTCGATCGAGTTCTAAAAAAAAATAAAAATCAGTTCGAGCGAGAAAAGAGGTACCTCTCGTAAATGCCTCGTATTGTTAAAAGTCTCGAACACGTGCACGGGACGAACATACGCGTGGATACAAAAGGCCCCATCCATCGCCGGGCGAGTATCTTAATGGGAACACTGGATTACGATTCCCCTTCTCTCTGTGTCCATACGTACGTATGTCTGCCCCTCTCTCCCACTCCATCTCCCATTGCATGCTCTCATCTCGACGCATCTGGGCGATATAATCACGCACACTTTCATGGGTCGGTTTAATTTGAGGAAAACGTCTCTCGTTCACTCTTCTATTACTCGTTGTCCTCATCAGTTCTCTCAATCCAAAGGTTTCTAGGTTTCGGTCCGCTATCTAACAAGGGCAGTGGCGGATACATGTAGAAGGCGCCCCCCCTTCCTTGCGGGGCCGCCCGCATTGCCGAACATTGCAGAAACACAATAGTAACTTTTTATATCCTAAGATGGCATTTTCTGCTTTATGTATGTTATCAGTTTTAGCAAAACTTTTTTTATATTTTTGATTGTGTGACTTGATTATTTTTTGATTACGATAAAAGAAAAGGTAGCTCATGATATACTTTGCGCCCCTTCTTGAGTTTTTTCTGCATTCGCTGAGGAACAAGGGATGTTCCTCAAGTTTTACCTCCAGATCTCGTTCAAATTTTGCTAGGTGTCAGGAAATGGACGCCCATTATGCGTAGTTTTTGTTTCAACCGCCAACGCTCAATACTTTTCGAGATTGTGCGAAATATCCGCAGAGAGAAAACCATTCCCCTTGACGAGGATTTGAACCCGATTCCCCGAAATCTGGTCGAGTGCTATAGCTAGTTAAGCTACCTAGGCGTCATCCTTCCCTGTGGAAATTTGAGGACTATACCGGAAAAGTGGTATGGACTGCTGAGCATATGATGCCACAAACAGTTCAAAGCCGGAGAGGAAACCCGAACTTTAACCACATATAGGCAGTCGCTCTTGAGTGGTCCAGGCGAATGATTTTTTCTCTGTGGATTTTTCACACAATTTGTGCATTGCGGGCGACTCCGTAAAGATATCACCGTGGCTAGTCCCGGTTTCCTTAAACTTTTCGAGATATTGGCGACATTAAGTACCGGTAAAACTTAAAATGCAGCCTAAAGCACAACAATACACCGTCAATGCTTTTAGTCCTAGCAATAGAGTATAAGGTTCTATTGTTGTGTTGCGGATTGCACTAATGTGGGTATTTTCCTGGTACTTTCCGTCGCTTTTATCTCGAAAACCATTGAGTTGTGGCGGCTGAAACAAAATCTACACCTCATGGGTATGCATTCCCCATCACCTAGCGAAATCTGAACGAGGCCTGGTGGTGACACTTGAGGGACTCCTCTCGCGAGAGACGAATAAACGTCACCGTCTTCTATTTTGCCGCTTTATGTATCGCGAGCCGTTTCCCCATAATGTGCACTTGGGGTAAAGCCTTCGCCGGCTAATCTTGGGATTACGGTTTTGAGTTCCACTTGGGTGGGAATTTCACCATCCAAAGTGTAGATGTATGATAAGTTCTGTCAGATATTGTCAGGTCCCTGGAAAACCTGGTAACAGGATTAGCCTTTTGCAATTCCAAAAAATATATTAACAGCCTATTCCTTCATTTTTAGTGCCGATTTAGGCTGCCTATTTCTTCATTAGTCTTTTTTAGTACATCAGTACGTTCATTTTCTTAAATATCTTCAGATACATTCCTCTGCCCAACCTCTCCCTCTTCGCTCCCTCCATCTCTGCCGTGAAGACATGATTTGGGAGATAGTCGCTGAGTGACTGCGATTGGTGCAGATTTCCTTCAGGGCGCGACCCCCCAAACTGAAGACGGGAGAGTAGGGAGACGTCAGCGGTGTCTGGTCTGGGGGTTGGGGAGTAAAGCAGCGGAAGAGGTCGACGACGTCATCGCAGAATAATTACTCCCCCGAGGGTTGTGTGATGCACCCTGACCATCAGATCTTCCCCTTCACAGAATGCCATGAGGATCAGTGCTCCCTTCAATTATTCAAAGGTATCCTGAGACATAAAAAAATACTTTGCAGATCATCCTTGAAAACCCTTTCGAGTAGGTAAGGTCAGCCGTGGAATATGAAGTATGCTGTCACTTTCACTAATATCGACGTTTCTCATATATGAAGAAGTCTTTCTTGAGTATGGGGATATAGGGATTAATATTCTTATTTTTTGCCAGAGCAACTGCCTTTATTCTAGAGAAATCAGACGGTATTTTTAGTCTTCTTAGAGATCAATCTCTGCCATTCCAATTCTGATATAGTTTTTATACTTTTATTACCTTGTTCTCGTCTAGTTATAAATAGGTTAAATGTATTGTTGCTCTCTAAGTATCCACCATAGTGGCTAATCCATGTTGGTATTTTAGATAATATTCTTTACCCTTGTTTCTTCCTGGTTTCAAATATTTATTTTTGTGCTCTACATATCTCAGTTGTATCTATTGAACAGATATTAGATAAAATTCATCAAAACAATTCTTCGAATCATATCAAAACCAAAATCCTTTTCATTCCGTTGTTCAGATTCAAATAACGATCCTCAGCTAAAATTAAATTTTTTCTTTGGGCTCGGTTGACATTTAGCTTTATTTATGTGATTAATTCATTCTAAAAATCTGAAAAATTCATTTTCAGAATGAATTGAATCATTTTATGAATTGACAATGTGGTTTTTACTAACAAATTATTTTCATTATCAGCATTAACTAGTTGATTCGGTCGTTTTTTCCTATACTTCTCCATTCAACTGAAGCGGTAATCAGATATCTGTGGATTTCGAGAAAATCTCGTAAATTCCCAAACAGGTAGTCGAATGGAATTTAAGCTTCAAAAGGAATAAAATAACCAAAAATGAGGTAATAATGTTGATAAGTTTTCTCTTTATCAAAGAAAAATTAAAGTATTTTTATATCAAAAAGGGGCAGCCAGTGATGATTATTTTGGCAAGGTGAACAGCAGTAATGGATATCGGAGGTAAATTTAGAATATGATGAAAAAATGATTGAATGAACTAAAAGTAATTAATCAACTCTATCCATCATATTAAATGAAATCAAATATTGGATGAATGATATTGTTGAGAGACAATCAAGGGAAAAAGAAAACTTACCCACATGAGGGAGTGAAACACGTGCCTAAGAGGGAGCGAAATTCGTTGAATAAATTTCTTAACGCATAATAGTATTTTAGAGGGAAGAGTTGGTGATGGATATGTGATAGAGTGGCATATAAGTGCAGCGCACTATGATTTTCACTGAATATTGGTAAAAATATTCGAAACATAAACGTTATCTTTCATATGATATTTTTACGAAAATTTCAACGATCTAGACTTCTATCAAAAGAAAGACCGCTTTGTAAAAGATGCTAAGAATATTTTTCGCGACTGTGATAGTATTTAGTTAATATTTTTCAGAATTTGCTATCATGATTGTTACTATTTTTGTGGCTGTGCCCAATTAATTTATTTATTTAGTAGTTACATTCTTGGATTGTTCACCCAATAATTATGTATATACATAAAACATGATAAATAAATGTCACCAATGCGCAGCCCCTACCTGTAAAATTTGAAACTTCTAAGATGGCTACGAATCCAAGGCCTTACATTTGAATAAACTATTTTCTTATACAATGTTTTCGAAAATTTTTACAGAATTATATTCGAGATAAAAACAATAGAAATGAAGGAAGGTTCATAAAAATGAAGGTGCGAATATTGCGAACCCATCGTAAATAATTGATAAACTCCTAGCTTCATTTCTTTTGAGGCATTACGAATGCGCGATACGGTTGTGACGCCTGAGGAGGGTCAACTTCTGATGCCGCATTCCAGAAGCCCTCGTGGAACTCTCTCTCAGACTTCAACCCGAAAGGTCCAGGATCACTTTTGGGAGAGCACATCTTCGGGAATGTCGGGCATTTCTCCCTGTCTTGCATCTTTCTGTCGACGACATTGCGTACGACGAGAAATCTTGCTTCAAAATTTAGTAGTAGTAGTATATAGCATCTGTGACACCACGCATTAGCGTCTTTTTATGTTGCTAACGGCAGCGATCCATTGGAGTACAATAAATGAGTGCTACCAATGCACTATTACAATCCATTTTCGGGTGTACGTCTGCGAGCTTAATATTTAAACTCGACGTTTCGTTCCTCCTTCTTGGAACGTCGCGTCGTCTCACGAGGCACGCAGACGTACACCCAAAAATGGATTGTGATAGTGCATCTAATCGCTGCGGAAACCTTAAAACCAAAAAGAGTGTTACCAATGATTAGTGATACGTTAAATGCTTTCATTTACATACTTATATATCTTAAATCTGGGTAATTGTGACTTCTGTTTACTGTTTATAAATAAAGCGGATGTTGAATTATACATACCTAATTCAGAACATTACGAAGTTCCTTTCCATAAATGTCCGAACAACAAAGCGACACTTGCACGGTAACGTTTTAGGGCTAGGACGTCATGTTGAGCAAAGTTTCTTCGTGAATTTAATTGTTTTTGGAAAAATGGATATATTTGGAAAAGTTTTAAGGAAATATAGACTATAAGTATCAAACCACCAACACAGGAAAAGGAATTAATTTCCAAAGGGTTATTAATTAATTATTTAATTGGCACCAAAAATAGAAAAATTCGGTGGTTAAGTCATAAGTCTTTTCCGTTATAGCGAAGAGTTTGAAAAACTGATTTCACCATCGTTATTAAATTAGAGCGTGGTTATCATTTTAACCCTTTCTAACCCAGGGCTGATTCTGGGAGAAATCAAATTTGAAGATTTTTCAATTTGAATACTTTAACATTTTACACTCAATTATGATTATCATTTTCATATTTCTTTATTAAAATTTACACTACAAAATAATGGGTAGTTTAGTTATCTCCTAAATAGAGCAGAAAGTTTAAACATTTTTGATGTTGCATAGAAGCAACAGTGGGTTATAAAGGGTTAACTAATTATATGTTTCCATTTATTTCAGTCTCCTATTTGTATATTCTTGTACATTCCACATATTTCATACATCTCACACCAAGGAGCTTATATCAAAAATACCCAGGGGGAAATGTAATTGGTTCTTCGTAATTTTGCAAGCTTGGCGCCATTGGACGATATTAATGACATTATGAGGCATCATTTTTTATTATTTACCAGTTCGGGTAACAAAATAGCAAATTTACAAATTCCCACCTTAGAGAAATATTCGAGTTCGAAAATGCAAAAACAATCCAGAAATTCGACGTTTTTTTTTTTTAAATTTGGAACCTTTTGCGTGATCTATTTTTCGATTTGAATTTTTTTCATTGAATTCACCGATCCCAAAATTTCAGCACCATAGCGAAATCGGAACGAAATTTTGTTTTTTTTTGTCACACCATCCCACTATGAATCCTCCGTTCTCCACATGTCCGTCTTCACTGCCATTCCAAAATTCGTGCGCCCTCTATCCCGCTCCGTCCGGTGGTGGTGTGGGCGTAAATATCTGACTACGACGCTCCGGCGGCGCCACGAGTTATGAGTTCGTGTGTGTTCCGAGAGAGGGCGAGGCTCGGTGGCGAACAAGTCGGGGGAAGAGAGAGAGAAATGCGGGAGGGGGTGGGTGAGTGGTGCGTTTTGTGCTCGGGGTTGGGGGCGGAATGGAATTCCAGTCGGACGGTGGAAGGAGGGAGAGAAGATGGTCGTGCTCCGCCGCGCTCTACCCCATCCCACTCCCCAAACCTCCAGCACGGGAACCCCCACCCCCTCCATACCACTCACCACTGTGGCTGACTATTTTTTTATTCACCTTGCCCTCTCCTTTTGGCCCTCGCCGCTGGCCGTGGGGGGGCCCTGTATTCGGGAATGAGATAAGAGATGGAGGAGGAGGAGGGGGGTGGTCGCATAGCGATGGACCCTATGGCGGCCACATCTTCCACGTGAAATGTCTCCGAGGTGGTTGTCGGCGCTGCCCCCACGGGGGTGGCGCCGGACTCATGAGGAGGCGAGATTGGAGAGGCACAGTCGTGGTAAGGTAAGGGGGCGCGAAGTTGGAATGCACTGCGAGGATACTTGCGAGGCTTTATCTTACATTGTATCGTTGCGATGAGAAGGCCGCACAGGGGAAAAGTTTAAGCAAGTATCAGTGAAAATCATTGTACGAAGTAGGTAACAGTAAAGGACCATTTATATATTTTTCAGTCCATGATTACTTCTCACATCAAGGAGGATACATCGAAAACATGCAGCTGACAATTCAAGTAAGGACATATAAGGTGGCCATAGTAATGTGGCCATAGCGATGCCGTAAAAATAATTGAAACTCTAAAATATGACGATTCCTCTGTAACCGTATCAGGACATCATTATCCGAAATATACTTGTTTGGAATTTGAGGGGTACACAAATAGAGAGCCAGAAAAGAATAAGGAGAAGGGAACCTGCATTGCATGTGAACGACAGAAAAATAGTAACACCACTATAAGATGTGACAATTTTACCTGTAAAGCTCATTCCAATATTTAATGTGGTACATGCCTTCAGGCACAGCATGAAAATGAAATTCAATTTTAAAAAAATATGTATACATTTTTAAAATATATTTACCTTTCTGCTGATTTCCTATTTTCTAATTTTAAAACAAGTAAACAATGATGTGCATTCAATTTCTTATTTAAGAGCAATATTGATAACGTTTATTATCATCATCATCATCTAAATCATAAACCCTAATATTGGCTTGACTTAGCTCTCCACTTAATTCTCTCATCGGCTAATCTTTGAACACCGACAGAATTCTTCTGCTTTACATTCTTCATCACCTGCTCTATGTATTTATTCTTGATCTATCTCTTCCTTTTTCCCTTACACCTCTCCTCTTACGGTGGTTTACATTAGACCCGTATCCCGTGATGAGGTTTCGCCCTCTACCGGGGCAATTAAATCGGCCACATCTAAGACATGATGGTATAATAATGAAAATTGTATTTGAGGGGCAGGTGGAAGAAGATAACGGCAGAAGTAGACCATACTATTGTGATCAGTAAGCTTAATTCCGGCAGGTTACAATGTAATATGTTTGCAATAAAAAACAATGAGGATGAGATAAGTCTGCCGCGGTCATATGGGCATAATTTGCGCACACATGAAAGAAATTTACGTACGGATAATATCTTGGCATTTGTTTTCTCAAAAGGAGAGATGAGTGAATGGTGGTCAGCTTAAGTACTTGTAATATATTTCTTTTTTTCCCTTAAGTCCTGGTTTTGATGAGAAAATTCCTCGTAGAAAAATGCTATTATAGCCAGCGAGTTAATTTAAGACTAATTCCAAGTCATTTTGTTAGCTTTTAATTATCCATGTTAATGGAAGGGTGTATTTATTATTTGCTGATCTCCGCGCTATTTTTTTTTGCCAATCTGTGTGCTCAATGTCTGATGCATTGATTTTTTTGGATGGCCTCTACAAAAGAACTCGCTTTGAAGTCTTGTGTTTCTAAATTTGATGATGGGATGAATTCATCCATATCCATTAAATGCTAACAGATATATTAAGGGCGAATTTCATCTACTTCTCATGAAAGCAATTTTTACCTGTATAACGTTAAGCAAATATGGGAAATTGCATATATATGGTGGAGAATTATTTATATCGTCCAATCCTTTCTCTCACTTTGATGAAACAACTCCTACCCGAAAGGTTTTATTCCCTTATGCAAATTTTTACGGTATAATTTTATACTTCATCCAAGAGAACTCATAGGCTAACTAATCTACCACGCTGGAGTTTGTGCAATGCCGGTTTCTTGGTCTACATAAGGGCAGTAAATGTCTGCACTTCATGTGTATTATGTGAAGGCCATTTTCAATTCCATTGATACATACGTATTTCCAGAATTGCTCATTGGGTTGATACAGAATCTTGTGGCTTCCATGAAAAAATTATCATTATCAAAATGCTATCAATTTTGATATTTATTAATCCATACTCGTCTCTGCCTCTTAGTTAATCTAAGTCCTTAAAGATACGAATTGGAGCGAAAGGCATAGCGACTTAGAATGAAACAACCACTTGAAGACGTTGAATCATTATAAATCTTGTTAATGTACTTATCAGACTCTTTAAAGCTTTTGAAGAAGTGGGCATTATTATCTTATTTCCATTGGTATATCTATCATTGAATCTCTTCAACTGTTGAGTCCCGTTGTCTAGTCATATATTTTCGGGTTGGGGAAAGGATTCTACATTACTCTTAAAATTGCATATTTGTTCAAATTTGGAAGGAGATGTTAGCAAAGGATGAATGAATTTTTAAAAATAGGTACATCCTTATGAGATTGATGGGCGTGGCCTCCAATCATCTGTCCGGGTACCTTGCAGTTATATTTACGCTATTGACGCTATTACGCTATTTTGCACACAAAATTTGCTTAATGTCCTCGTAAGCCTTGTCCCTCTTCCCTCTCTTCGATTAAGGTACTTTCAGATCACATAAAAATAAAGAATTCAAATTCATCATCCTACTGTCTACATCCATAGGGACTTCCTTGGAATGAAAGGTTTAATACTTAATGTTCATGCGATTTACTATATTTTTAGACTTCTTCAATATTTTTGTGTTTAAGACACCTAGATGCATCGGTAAAATTAAAAAATATTATTCAATATGAAAAAATTACGAAAAGCCAGTGATGGCTTTTTGCAGCAAATTTTCACGTCAAAAGTTTAACAGGATAACGCCATTAGGTTGGTTATTTCTCTCCGCTTAGTGACCCAATGTAATCAGATGTAGATTAGAATGATATTCTAGTGAAGATTACAAAAAGATATGGTGGAATCCTTTTTATAGGCATGAACGTGTTCCAGAAACAGAGTATTTGTATATTTATTACCAGATAGTAAATTTAGATCAAGGTTTTTCCTCCATGGACATAATCAATAAAGAAAAACCATCCCCAGGTGCGCAATTAATACTCATATTGTATTAATTGTACCCAGACTAAATCTTTCTGCCTTCATATTTGTCCTTTTAGGATGTGCAATATGGCATTTGTATTCATAAATGCGATCTAACATTGAGTTTTAATATTTTTGGAAGGATAATGAGTTGTTTTGAGGCTAAAACGTATCAAGTTTTAACTCTTTTGGATTTTTTCTCATCGTCAATGATACTCGCTATATATTTAAGACAGTTAAATTTATTGTCGATTGCTTGTGAAAAATAGCTTAAGTAAATTAAAAGTTAAATTACAAATTTTCATCCTAGTAGCTCCCGTGATATCTAGAAATTAACCAGAAATAAGAATGAATGCATGCTCAGGAGAAGGAAAGAAAATATGCTTGATCGTTTTCACGTGCAATGCCTTGGGGTGCAGTTAGCGGATATGGCAACAGGATAATGAGGCCTCAAATGTGATTTGTGAATAATTACAAAATTTTGCACACATAAGTTGCTTTAAAGGTATTCCCGCATTGTCTCTGCTGCTTTTTATCTCAATGATAATGCTCACATGAGCAATGCCTACGGTCGAGAAGAACGTATATGACTCCGCCAAGCGACTTGTCTCGGATCGGGTTGATGCGGCACAGAAGGTATTTATTTTCACGGAATTGCCTTCGTTAATATATCAGCTTTTTGCTCCTTTTCTTGCACATACGCTCACCGCTTACCCTTCGTCACTCACCATTTTCCCCCCTCCATTTCCACGCTCTTACGGAGTGAATTATTTGGGAAAAATATAAATACTTACCTCGATATTTCTCTTCGTTTTTTTTTACTACTACTCCGCTCTTTGCCGTAACATATTCTCTCCGGCCCTTGTACCCCTAAAAATATTTCTTCCATCCTCCTTTCTGTTCAGTGCTCAATCTTTCACAATGTCACTTTTTTTCTTCCTTCTTCCCCACCAGTATTTCCTCTCGCTGGTTCAGTTGCCGTAAATCCGGTAGTCACGATTGTTGCCAATAGCTCTTTTTTTGCGTGTGCGCGCCATGCTTTCGCTCCAAGCGAGCGAAATGAAACTGCAAACGACTTCCACGGTACGGCTCGCTTTCACAGCAGAATAGACACCAAGCAGAGGCTGGAGGAATGGGGGAAGTATCACGAAGAAGTCGTGTAATGAAGGGAACGTTCGGTTCTTTTTTTTGGCGAGACAGAATGACAGACATTTGAGATCTGTATTCTTTTTTTTAAGGTTCTCTCCTAGTTGCACCTGAAGTATTTTCGCATCGGAATAAGCGGCTAAAGAGATGCAAGGGTTAAGGGTTTAAAATAAATAAAGGACATTCTTTCGCGTTTATTAATGAATCCATTTTAGAAGGGACATAAAACATTATTCAAGAGCGATTATTATTACTCAACTGCGAAGCATGAATTTGGAGACATGAGTTTCATTAGAGAAATATTTGTCTCTGCCATGCCATTGGGGTATTCATCAGAAGTATTGTATGCTTTTGATAGAGCTTCAAATAATTGATTATGATTTTTTTAAATGTTCTTTGCAATTCTTATAAAGCAATTTTTTCCTACAATTATATCAAAATATTTTTATGCCTTTTTTCATTTTAAATGACGAAGTTTTGAGTACGATGCAATTAGGGCTCTTTCTCAGTCTCTCAATTTTAAATCAGTTCAGAAGCTTTTGAGAGATAGAGACAATAGTGGAGTAATCTATCAGTCTTCAGTAAGGTAGGTAGTTATCTAACGTAATAAATATACTAAAACATAATTCATCTATTCTATAGAAAATATTTTAATTTTTATCCTCAATTAGCTTCCGAAAAATAACGAAAATAAATTTACAGATTACTGATAAACTGAGTTAACGATGAAGATTGCTCTGCGTATCATGCAGTCATTTGAATATTAATTGTATTTTAGAGGGAGTCGAATAGACCCATCATCTCCATTGTATTACTAGTTCATATTCGTACGAGAAAGTCAGTTTAATGGAGCCCATGTTTGTAACCTGATTGTCAATTTCTTACTTGATTACCAATTTTTCTAAGAGTACCTTTACCAACCGGTACAGCTTGTGAGCTAATTTTCGAGGAAAAATTTACATTTTAATAACGATGATGGCTTTTGCATTTTAATCTTCAGATCGGAAATATCAATGGATGAAAACATGTTAATTTCTCTTTTCTAAAATTTTAGAATAACTATCTGAAATCCTTTGAGAATGAAGTGGTAGTATTTTTTATGATTTGCGTTTACTAGCGTAAATTTGAGTAAATGCTATAAAGGACTCATTAAAATGGTTACATGTCGAATAACAAACTGTTTTCTCTACAATTAAAGGCTAGTTTATCTCCATGTTTTTTTCGTTCGTGTGAAATGGTTTTCTTACAGGAGGAAGATGTAAAAAACATTGTAATAACGAAACAATTAAAGAGTAAATACGTAGGTTATACTTTACTTTAATGTTATACACCCATCAGTCGCAAAGGAAATAATATCAAGTGCTTTATATTAGAATTTTAAAAAGTCATTTGTGGCAACGATCCTCACCTCCTGATCGTTGCTGCAGAATATTAAAACGAATGACTTTATTATCTTCTTTGGTCACGAGATCGGTTGAAATCGAGATAACCAGTGCCAACAGTTGTTCGAGTGATCTGACATTTGGTATCTCGATCATTCATGTTATTGGCCATGATCAATGTCAAAAAAAATATTAATAGTTAAATATCTAGTGATCAGAAGCACGTTGTAATCAATCTCTCTTAATTACCGAGTAAAAACTTATCAAAAATTAGGAAAATATTGTAGCTCTTTAAAGTATCACTTTCTATTAGTTACTCTTCAATGGCTCGTCATTATTGCTCAATATTTTTATTGATAGAACTACAGAGAAAGTGAAGGCCTTTGAAATATTAACGCACGTAACCACATTCTGAGTTAATAGACGGATATTCCCGCGTGAAGAGTTGATTGAAAGAAGAGCATTTTAGGTTTGCGAAAGCAATTTTGATTGAGAGCAATCCCAAGTTGAGTACCTACATGATAAAGTCGACTTCTCTGATAGTAGCTTAAAAACGATAGCTCCCTATTATTTGCAACATAAAAATATCGAAAGAGGGCCAAAACGCTTAATGGTGGCAAAAGTGGAAAGTGGAATAAATGCCGGTGAGAAAAAAGAAATATTCTGTTTGGTTTATTAGAAAAGATACCCAAATATTGGCTTACGTTTCTCCCTCATTTGTCACGTTAGACTTGCAAGCTATTGCCACATTCCTCGCCTGCGTTGTTAAATGTCCATACAGGGCTTAAAGGCTTATTGTTATCGGTGGCAGACGTGGAAAAAGGGAAAAGGCAAGTCATAAAAAGAAATATGGAGTCATCTAAGTCCTAAGAGAATAAATTGGTATTATTTTTTATGATTGGTCACCTAGTTTGGACGGAAGGAAATATTTCATTTTCTGACTGGTTTTTCTTCCGTTTTTCCACTTCTGCTTACAACAACAATAAGGACTTGGCCCTCTTTGAACACAAAGTTGCCGCTTGTGGCACATCGAGAATGATCAATTCTCTTTCCGCTCAAAGTTGAATTACTTAAAATTAGTTTATTGGTCAAAACTAGATCAACTATATCCTCAATCGATTCTTATCCTTATAACAGCTCTTAGCAGTCACTTTCCCATCGAATCGAGGGCAATAGTTGTTCATATCCCAGTGTAGAAGCAGTCCAATTTGACATGTAATCCCTGATAAGTACACAATTCTGGCGCACGGCTCATTGTCAGACCGCAAGGAGACCGTTCACGGGCCACGCCGCGAATCGCTTCCGTAGAGTCGCGCCGACTGCTTCGCTAGGTGTTCACCGCGGTGGTCACGGTTTGAATCACGCGGGAAGTGGAGTGGGGGGGAGACGGAAGGAGAGTATGAGGGGAGGGGAGGGAGGGAGCGATATAGATAGAGAGAGAAAGAGAGAGAGAGTTTTGAGGGCGGGAGGTGCCGGTAAAAGCGCGTCACGCCCTCTAATTGGCGGGTTCCCCGAGCCGGCGCGCTATTGGCCGCCACGAGGCGTCGAAGGCTGCATGGGGGGCGTGGCCAAAAAACGTTTTCATTTTCATCTTTTTTTTTGTTTTCTCCTTTTACATCTGTGCTTTCGGAGTAAATTTTTTTCGACCCATCTTTTCCCCCTCCCCTCTCTCCGGTTTTAATACCTCATCCCCCTCCCACATATGCTTTTCCCGCGTCTCCCTCACTTCCCGCCAAACTCAGGGGTCCAGTCTCCCGCTTATTCTTCCCCTACAGTACTCTCCATCCATCATCATCCCTCCCACAATACATCTCTCGGTTGATCCCTCCCCTTAATAGATGCCTTCCTCCCCCTCCCCTCGATAGGTTGCTGGTCTGTGAGGGGGGAGGGGGGGGGACGGCGGATTTTTTTTGCACAATGACGAAGTCTTTTGTCTCATCGTGCGGAGGTGGTGGCGCTGGTGTTGCCAGTGGACCTGTGCCGTAGAATTGCCTGTAGGCTCGCATTCGATGGAGGGATCTTGGTGACGTTGTTCACTAGTGAAATGGCCGTCATAGCGCTTTAGCTGGTAGGCGAAAGTCCACTTACTGAAGAGATAAAAGTAGCGTTTAGTAAAGACGATGCGAGTGCAAGATTTGACAGTAGGTAATTGAAGACGTCCAAAATCTCAATTGATAATGTTGATGCAGTAAATATTTCAGTTTATAGCAGAAGAGCAATTTTTATTGCCAGTTTTCATTGAATATCCAGTCGTGGAGGGTTTAAAATTCCGTGCTGCTCAGGAAAGATTTAATTAAATATACATTGGTCAACACTGCCGTCCAGGCTACAGCAATAATCCAATAATTAATGTAGGTAGTGTGTTGTATTTCTGTACTTTCCTATTGATATAATAATTTAGTCTTCTCGTCAGGATATCCGCCGGCATCATTGTATCAGAAAATGTAGTGTAATCCAGGAAATTGATTTTTGAAAATGTGATATCATTTAATGACTTTCATATCATTACTTTCAAGATCAATTTCTGTGGTGGAAAAAATACGCCCGTAGAAGTTATCTATATGCTGTAAAACTCACTTCCAACCACTAACTCACTGACTCATAAATTCGAATTTTTGGGATGAGTGAGACGAGACACAAAAAAGTAATACGATCGACTCCCTCTAAATTCGTTTGAAACCCTAGAAAAATTTGCCGAATCACAAAATTGTTCATCTATCACATTCAAATTAATGAGATTCTCGTGGCGCAATAATCTCAATACGGATAAACAAATGTGGGAAATTATGTATGAAGGCAGTCGTGGCCGAGTGGTTAAGGCGTCTGACTAGAAATCAGATTCCCTCTGGGAGCGTAGGTTCGAATCCTACCGACTGCGGTCTTTTTATGACATTTTAAAACGATTTATTAGATTAAGATGTAAACCTGATTTATTATATAACATTTTTATGCGACTTTTTAGCACTCTACACTATTTCGTTGACTTGTTTGTTTGCCTTTATTTCCTCATAGCGTTTGATTGGGCACATATATATTATTCATGATTTATTCATTGGATTAATTAATGATTAAAGAATACCATACTTATTATAAATGACCTTTGACTCCATTTATTTAAAGAAAATACTTCATAATTTTAGTTTTTTATTTCGTTTTATAAATTGGCTACCATTTGGGTTGCAGTTCACCATTGGTAAATTTCTGGAGGTGGGTAAACAGTAACATTTACTTCGCCTTTCTGTAGCCAATGATTCTTTCTTTATTTTCAGAAAAAAAAAACTCAGTGATTTTCTAACTGAATAATAGAAGAATAGCAATATCCAAAGAATAGCAGTATCAAAGGGATAGGGTAATTTCTTAAAAAATGGGCGAATATTTCCCATTTATTTATCGCCATACTAACAAACCCGCTTCCCACACCTGACTGGCTGACCTAATGGCGAGCGAAAGCGAGTACTACATAAGTGTCATCTTTTGATGTGGATTGTATCGACGTTCAAGAATGATACTTGGTCGATCATTAGAAGCAGCCTCTCCATTTGCCATTATATATTCGTTATTTCTAGAATGCATTTGGGGAGGACACACAAAATTTAACGCAATGATCAGGATTGAGATTTTCGAACGTTTACCCAATTATATATGTTCCAAGTCATATTATTTAACCCATATTCAATCTTATTTTGCCTTATAATTTGGTATTTCAATATCTCGCCTAATCCGGCGTAAGTACCTATACTTAGTCCTTTTGCTGTTGGCCCTCTGACTTATTCAGTGTTTAAAGAACTCTTCGGCAGCTTAACTACTAAAAGCACTTGTTGCAACATCAAAGAGCGTGAGTTAGATTTACAGGCATGATTAAATACTACCTTATGTTTATATATCCTTCATTTCTGCGGAGATACCTGCGGGTTTCACCGACACTGACCTGTCAGTCCCGCAAGCCTTTGTAAGCATAAAGCTGTTCTTATAGTACTACCTAGCTCACTCTTCACCAGATTTTTTTAGTTTAAATAAAACGAGTATTGGGCCGCATTATTCAGAAGTTTTATGCTCTATTTGAGTTTGTTCTTGATTCGTACCTAAATGACTAAAAGAGGACGAATAGTTTTTGTAGGATCTTTGTGGTCCGGGAGTTGATTTATAAAATTTAAATATTTATTACCTGCAGGTGTAATATGCTACTATGCAGAGCACCATCATTAAATAAAAGAATCGATGTTGAGAATAGTTAATTTTATATACTTGTTGGAGTGAAGTGAGAGAAATAGACTGGTTCCATCCATTCACCCATCACTAGACTAACCTCGTTGTTAACTAGCAATAAGCTAATGAATGAGAAAATCACACTAGTAAAGTAACTGGGTATTATCTCGTGAAAAGTGTGCAACGTATTCGAAAAAAATGTAAAAAATATTCAAAATAATGTTAATAATCCTTTATTGTCGGGCCCAGATGGATGAATTGAAAAAAATGGCATTCATGTAACGATAAATTTCTTCGACAGCAATATATTTTCCGCGAATTGAAAGACGCCATTCCTAGAACCTCTTTGAGATTAATATTTACGGTTGAATAGAGTTGCCTTTTGAATGTATTCTTCAGAAATTTTTTTTTCCTTGCCACACATTACACCTACTTACCTTGTTGCCAGATATCTTCAACTCCTCAGTGAAGCCTACATGGTGACGTCAATTCCGTCGAAGCAATGATGATTGATACTTAAAATGGTGTACGTAGCCGTGGGCGTGGATTTGATAATGTTCAGGTAATTATACTGTTCTGATGTTTATTGTTATTTCACGTAAAATGTTTTATTTTAAATTAATCTATTCACAATAGTTCAAGATGAGTTCTGGTTCAATAAAGACCCTCGCTAGTTCCAAAACGATTCTTATTTACTAAGTGACTTGTATGAAAAAGTATCTTTTGCATTTAAAATAATTTTTTTGTCATAGAGGATTACATAGAAATGGAGAAATATGTTACCATAGTATTTTATTTTATGTTGGTGTGAAGGTGTCAGGGTGTAATAAAATTCGCTCCTGATGCAACGATAAGTAATATTCTTAGGTGTATTTAAATCATAGTTGATCATCATGCGGCGTTGGACCTGAAACTTTTTTGTATGCTCATGGATGATATTCAGGTTAATTTCACCATAAATTAATTGTGAATTTTATTTAAATTATTTTCATAATAATAGCTAAAAATTATCTAACTTAGAAATAAATTATATTTGAGTTTTGAAAATTTATTGGCAAGAAGCTATAATCATGGGTAATAGTATTATTTCTTGTCTCACTTTGTTTCCGTTCCGGATCCCGCCAGCTTAATTTTTCAGCAAGATCAATAATACTTTTATTTAGACTGTAATTTAAAAATGAGAAGTATACGATGAGTTCGATCGATAACAAAGCCCTCTTCATATTTATGATACTTAACTCACCAATTATGCAATCATCAATAATTGATTTTACTGTATCATTTTTCATAGTCTAAATGAATTTTTGATTTTTAATCCGAGTTAGCATTAGCCACAGGGTTTTGCTATAATGAATAGAGAATTTTTTGCTATGAAATGTTATCGCTGCTGTTTATAATTTGTAAATTTCCTATTCCTGCTTCTGGAGGATTTCAAATAAGGATGCAAGTAATTTAGGCTCATTGTTTTGTGTGTGAAGTCGAACTTGTATGTGATTGCAATTTGCAGCTAGAGTTGCCATTCGAAGTCAGTGCCGTTGGTACAATCCATGTGATGATCCATGCAATGCAAATGATCCATTCATTGTTTATAAAGCGTCATAACATGGAAGAGAACTTAATATTGTGGGACTGGGAAACAAGAACGTGTCTTTCATCACGTTTTCCTACGGTAGCGATTTTTACTGGCTTGTTTCATTGAATTGGTAGGTACATTTGATATTTTTACTTATTCCTGCGCCAAACATGATAATTTTGTTCAATACGGTTCCTGTATGATTAGGTGCCCCTTCTGATTTACAGTTAACTTTTACTGTTAATCCAAGGGCTTTGAGGATTAAAAATTAAAATGCAAGGGTAGGAGAAAGAAGAGGAAGGAAAGTCTGTCTTCCATAGAAATATCCTTACGTGGTAAGGATCCTTAGAGCAAGCTTAGGCCTAATTGATGAATTGATTAACTTTGAAATTGTTCCTCCTACGTCCCAATGTGATGGAGCTATTCTTCTTAATCCATCGGATGAATGAATGACTATAACTCATGATGAAAGCTGCGTGGCATTTCATTGCATATTCACAATGTCGGAGTCCGATGGAATTCGATTATTTTTCATTTTTACGTCTTGAGTTTTTCAGGGCACTATCCTATACGATCTCATGATCCGTGTGCATTGCATTGAATCGGGTTATTTCCAGAAGAATCAAATCCGACCATTATCTTTTGCTAATGGGTTACCAACTCCTATTCTTCTCCCTTGTTTCAAGGCTCCCCATCATGTCACAATTGGCTAATTAATCCCCACTCTCGAGGTATTCCCATTGTACATACAATCCAACTTCTGTTTTCTTTTTTGATACGCCCTTCAGCCGCGCTCGATGGCAATGAGGCTTATTTTTACTTTTGTTCGGTAAAATCTGCTTCCTCCCCGCTCCCTTCACCTCAGAGGCGATTCGTTGCCTCCCTTAAGATAGTGAGAGCGCATCGGTTGAAGTCAAGTGATGTACTCGGCCTACCTATTATTTATGCAAAGGAGACACCAAAAAATTTAAACAAAAGAAAACTTGGAAGTAAGGAAATAAAACTTTGTAAGGTTCACTATTATTTAATTATGGGCACGACCCGGGTTTCGTAACTTGGTTACATCGTTAGGTGACTGATCTTGCATGCATCATACATTTAAACACAAAGTACACAAGTGACAGTGAGGACATCTATCGGAAAGGAAAAGGACTGGACGAAACCCGGGTCGTGCCCATAATTAAATAACAGTGAACCTTACAAAGTTTTATTTCCTTATTTCCTATATGGAGAGGTTTCACAAAGTAAAGCCTGAAGTTATTAGTTATAAAAGAAAACTTAATAAGAATTTAAATGTGAGTGCAATTTTTCACTTCAGCACAATGCAAACGTCAAAAATGATTTTTTAAAAGGTATAACTGTTAACTTCAGGCTTGACTTTGCGAAACCTCTCCATATTGTAAATCAAAAGATTAAAACTTTGTAAGGCTCACTTTTGTATTTAAATAGGTACGACCCGGGTTTCGTAATGTAGTTACATCTTCAGGTGACTGATATTACATGCATCTATCCCAATCCCTTCCGATCCGATCCTATCACCCAATCCCTTCCGATAGATGTCCTCACTGTCGCGCTCAACTATGTGGAAATATAAGATGCATGTAATATTAGTCACCTGAACATTTAAATACGCTACGAAACCCGGGTCGTGCCTATTTAAATACACAAGTGAACCTAACATAGTTTTATTATTTTATTTCCAATTTTTAAAAGGTATTTATAATAGCCAACTTGACTAGTTTCAACACTGCTTCGAACTTGAGCACACTGAACTGCTGACGACACACCATGACTAAAAAATTCACAGTCTAAGCCGTAAATTCTAAGTAAATATATTTATTTATAAGCAAAAGATATTCAAGACACATGTAAATGCCGAGAAACTAAATATATTTTCGTAATTTAGGCGAAGTCGGTGTAGTGGTTTTCGTTTTGCGATGTTGGTACCATGCGGTCTTGCCAACTTCTGGCAGTTTTTCGCAAATATCTTTTTCATTTTAACACGAACTTGCACATTCTCGAATATATTTAGATTATTCACAAAATTTTCTTCCAATGACTGCCGTCTCAACAACTTCTTGTTACAAACAGCTTCGGTAACCCGAAGAAAACGTATTTCTTCACAGGAGCCCATGTTGAATTATCCTAATTATACCGTGAATTATTTAAAAAACGGTACATGGCAATCCCTTTTTCTTCGGAGGATTAAAATTACGTCTTTCAAAGAATATGTGACCAAAGTTTCATCAAATTCTTGTAACTTTTACCGATCTTAAGGCCTCATTCCACCGCCTTGGACTACGACGCACGCCGCAGCCGCCTTCCCGTGGCGCTTGACCCGCAGCATTCCGTAGCCTCGGGAGAAACACATCTATCCACAAAAGGTCTGAATCCTTAAAAAGATCTCCTCGGTTTTATTTAGCCCCGAGGACACGTACGTACGAAGATGAACAAGGCTCGAATGGGGGAGAATGTGAGGGAGAAAAAAGGAATGGATGATGCGAAGTCAGTCATCGGGAAAGGCAGGCGGAATGAAATGCCGATTTATGCACACCGACCGAGTCGGGCATGCGTGGAACAAAAACACTCTTCTTCTTCTTCCACGGAGAGAGAGAAAGAGAGAGAGAGAGAGAGGAGCGATCACGGCCGTGTGATTAGTGGCATAGAGTTCTCCTCATTTTAAGTCCCGCGACTACAATTAGTCATCTCTCTCGAACCAGTGTTTCGCGGAGAAGTCCTTCCTGGCGCTGCGTTCCCCGTCGGCCGCGCGGTGCATGCGCGTGCAAAATCGCGATTTCGCGAGTGTTTTGTCTGAACCCCTCCTCCGAGATCATCATCTCTTCTCTTTTTTATTTGTCCCTTTCTATTTCTCTCTCTCTCCTCTGTTCCGTGAATCTTGTTCGTGTTTGGGCGTCTTCTCTTTCGATTTTTTTTTCGCGAATCCTTTCTTCCAAAAAGAACCACTTCCCCCATTCTCCCTACCCACCTCTCTCTATTTTAGGATTCACACACTCTTGCGCTTTTTCTTTTCTAAGGGCCAACCACGTCACTTGGTTTCATTTTTTTTTTTTTGAAGGGCGCTCCAGTAGATTTTTCAATTCACATCTTGAGTTTTTTTTTTTTTTGAAGCGGCAAGCGCTGTCCCCATAATTAGCGAAATGGATGCATATGCACGTAGTACCCGTGAAATATAACGTCGTCATCGAGATATGATGTCAACGCTGTGTGCAGTGTTGGAAGCGTTTTTATTTGCGCAAGGGAGTCTATGTTTCGCTGGGCTCGATTGAAATGCCACGTAATTATTCGCAGAGCAATGCATCCGGGTAGATTCTCCGCGTTGCTTTCGAATTATATTATTTTTCATTTCTTTTATTAATTCTTCATCCTGTTACTGTCGTGCTATTGTATCAGAGGTAAGTATGATCAATAGTTGCAAATTAAACAACCTTGGGGCTATAAGCGAAGACATCCTCACAATGATGAAAAGGAATTTAGCATTTCCTTATTAATCATCATAAATCTATTTGATGAGTGTATTCAGTAATTGATGCGTATGTATCCGTAATATATACCTCTCTTAAAAGAGTTTTAAATCATAATTTGTAGGCTTTGAGATTATTGGTGAGCTCTATATTAACCTAAGACATCTCATTACTTCATAAAAAGATTGATAGAGTGAATGGTATTAATTCCTACTGTCGATTCTAAAGATTTCAACTCATAATGGGTCTTGGCTTTTCTCGGTCGTATTATGTTGTTTGTTTTACTAAGTGCCTTATTAGCTCAGTGCTTCAACCCTCATGTTGGTGGGGAGAGGTGAGGTTACATCCCACCCTCGACTGAACCAAAGGTGTTTCGAAGTGTGGGGTAGTTGGGTTAGTTCCTTTTCCTGGGCTACTTGGGAGCATTTGAAGGATTTTTCCATGTAGTTCGCGTTAACCGAATAAAAATGCTTTGGAAATTTTTTTGAAAATTGGTTGAATTACCTCATTCTATCTTTCGCTTCGGAATGGAGATTAAAAAGCACGAATGAAAACTATACCATATTACTCATTATCATGTTCTATCAAAAAATTTCTGTAGGTTAAAGAAAATTTCTCTTCTGTCGAAAACACAGTTTTATGATTTGATCAATTATATAAGCTTTGTATTTCTTTTATAAATCGATTCAAAATAATCATCACGATTCTGCGAATCCATTTTTAAAATGTCATACTACTAATTGAACATTTTAGCGTTTTAATTGAAGTATTTACGGCTTATGTACTTATTTAAGTGGTCATGCACTTGAAATTTTCGGAATTGGCTCAACATTTCATCTGGGAAGAGAACTGTTCCAAATGAAGGAGGACTAGGCATGAATGAATGCCCGGCAATCATTACTAGCCCCACGTGCATGGTACTTACGCTGGAGCACTGGTCTCGAAGATACATGGCCTTCTCGACGCACATCGTCCTATTGTACCGCAGAAAACTACGTGAATGGGAAGTGTGCCCCTGAGAATTGGAATAGACCCCGCGATCTCAAAAGCAAGACCACTCGTTTCTAGCAAAAGTAATGAAGACATTGTGCAGAATAATGACGGCGAAGATCTCCAGTCTACGTTACCGCGTTAAGGAGAGTCTTTTCACTCGAGAAAGGAAGAGGAAAAGAGGCAAAAGAAGAGGGAAAATAGGGAGGGAGAATCATGAAAGGGTTGAAAGATTGAGTGGGGGATGAATATGTGATCATGATCCCTATCGAAGAAAATGCGAGTGAAGAACTATGAGTGACGTAAAGGGAACTGAAGCAATGGTTCCGGAGGGTCCGTGTGAGAGGTTCTGTAACATTGGGTCTCCGTTTGGAGATTTTATTTTTTTAAGGATGTGATTGTACGGGGAGGCTGTAGGGGCACAAGCTGTAGGATCGCGACTTGAAGGGAGGGTGGAACTCCGTGAGGGTTAACAAGTGGCGGGTTAAGCGTGGTCATGAGATCACCGAGGATGATGGGCTCAGGGCACAAACGACCGGTCGTTCACTCACACGCGAACACGTCACTGAGGAAAAAAAGGAGAAGCGTTTTACCATTCGCGTATGGGATCGGGCGCACGTGGTATACGACACGCAAGTTGAATAGGAAAAAAAATGCGAGAAAAAGGATAAAACAAAAGTCTTTTCCCGTCCTTATACTCCCCCATTGGTTCGGCGATGACTCGCTCGCACGAACGGTCGTAGACGTCACACGAAATGCGACGCGTTACCTGCCTCGCCACCACTACGAGGGTGGTGGCTTTGATGCCCTTGTCGTTCGTCGCTCACGGCTCCGATTCTGCGAGTTTCCCTGATGATTTTTCTGCCTTTTCCGTCCAAGTGCCATTCTAAAAACCGAGTTTTCGAGTGCGTCTAAATTCTTTTGATATTGCGGGACGTCGATCCCTGGATTGTGTGCATGGAGAGAAGGGGCTCACACAAACCACTTTTATTTTTTTTAAATCGTGTTTACCACCAATGAAAGGTGACACACGCCATACTTCACCGAAACTGTTGAATATTCGCGTCCATTAGAGGGTGCTCGTTATCGTTTCGTTCGTATATCATAAAAGAAGCTCACTTTTTTGGGTGATTTGTCTCGTGACATTTCAATGCGAACGCAGAGGTCTTCCGGTTTTGAATAATGTCGCTGTTGAAAAGTGCTTTGTCCGCTGAAAGGGGTCCGTCATGAATGGCATACGTTTGTCATAGAGAAGAAGATGCGTGATATTCTTAGAAGTTTTTTTTTTCATGTGGATCCAACCGCAGGAACCCTTGTACGTTGTTTCTGCACCATAGGAGCAGCTTAATTTGTTTCGGCTGATTTACCACTTGAACTTTCGATTCATTTTTTTTTGTTTTCGGCTGAATAATGTCACTGTGGGAGATGCTGTTCAACCAGAAGGGGCTAAGTGTAACATCGTATGCGTCCGCTAAACTATCGTTGGTTTTATTTTTCCTTGTGTCTAAAACCTACCGAAATGGAGATACTTGAACTCGATAAGGGAAACAAAATTCATATTTTAAATAATGTTCAACTTTACTGATATTTTGATATGAAGGTGATAATTTTCCTTGCCTTTGAAGCAAAATGAGATGAGAAACAGCTTTATAAATTAATTGTCATCATTTGTATAGCTGTTTTGAAAATTAATATGGTACGAACAATTTTTGAAATGTTCGCAAGATGTGATATCACTGGCAGCTTGGTTTTAACTTCATCATTGAGGGATCTTTCTTGGTAACTAAGCGACAATTATTTTAGCATCATAGTTATGACTCATAATACTGTCTAACTGACTTTTCCATGTGAGAGTGAGCACCTTTTATGACTGTTATTTTGGTCACGACTTCGGCAGAAGTAGTCTCCTAGTTTACTCTCGATTGGCACCTCTCACAGTTATTAATATACAGTCGAGGGAGATAACTACATTACCGTTAGTACAATTATAAATGAGTATTTACATCCAATTCTGTTGGTTTGAGAAATCATTTTTCTTCATCGACTTCAGAAGTTCTTTTCGCTTTGAGTTATAACAGGAAATAATCCGATGGAAATGAAATGAAGCCAATGTAGAAAAATTGTCAGCCTCCACTTTTTGGACTACCTGCTGTTAGATCACGAATGGAGCGGGAGTTGAATAGCTGTAAATACTGTGAAAATTATGTTAGACAAATGGAGTTACTCAGACTACCATTTTTCCCAAACCGCCGTTTTACTTACTGTGAAAAACATATATGTTATCATTAATATTAATATTAAATACGCATACCATTAATGATTCAAAGGAGCTTAACTGAGAAGCAAGGTACTTGCTTCAACATTTGCCATTTCAATAGAATTCATAGATCGTTTAATTATTTATTATCAATAATTCTTCATATTGCCATTCTCTTTTCGCTCTGGAAACTGTGCCTCCAACTTTTCCCAATCCTCATATTTTTGACATTAAAGATGCATGTTGAGTTGTATAGGATCTGTAAGTCCTATTCTTCCGTAAAGTCCTCAAGCGCCCACCCAAATAAATCGCCGGCAGAATTCACACAATTTTCCAAGCTTCGTCGTCGAGTCAACGTGTTTCTCTTGTCAACGCATAGATTTGAAATCATGCTTAATGGATTTCCCTATTTGGTCTGCCCTGTAACGCATTAAAATTTAAAAAATGATGGATAAATAGTCTTTTAAGTGCATATAAATTTTCCTTTTCTTATCTTTTCATCACAGCAAAGGCTTCTCGGGCTGACTAATATAGATGTGTAATTTCCGTGACCCAAGCACACGGTTGATCCTTTTATTGTTCTTTAATGTTTTTCACCTTTCGCAATTTTGCCCTCGCGGGAAACATATTTAAAAATATACTATTATTACCATCTACTGTTTTCTCCATTTATGGGGAAAGCTGTTGGAATTTTTAAGTTTACCAGAACATGACATTTCTATGTAGCAAACAGGACATTATTGCGTGAAACGTTTTTACTTGTTTATCACCTTCTGACCAATATTTCTGTTTTGCTCTCTTGCAATTATTTACCAATTTCCCATCATTCAACCTTCGGGGCCATACAATCGTGTAAGAATTTATAATTCGAAGGTTTAGTCTACGAGAAATATGCCAAACTTTTTGTTATCCTGAATGCTAGGCAACAATCACATTTTTTATGTTGCAGCAACTGGACCATGCATGCATTTATCGTAGATTAGCTACAGTGGTTATATGAGGTTGGATAGGAAAGCATATTATGATAATTTTATATTCAGTTACAAATTTAAAATACCAAGAATAAAGGTTATTAGGCTGAGAATTCACTCGCTACGATGTTACTGCGAAGCTTATTTAGAACCGAAGTTAAAATGTATTTTTCAAAGCATTATCAATGGCAATTCAATGGCACAACATTTAATATTAGTGAAGATAATTTTTGAAAACTAAAATCAATATTTTACTAGGATTCCACCCGCTATCTATTCTAGCTTCATGCTGTTATTTGTGCTACTTATCGCAGCACGATTTATTTTTGTTGCAGGACTGACAGCAGCCGATTGCAGAATTTTTGCATCGAGATCATCCCGTTGAGTGAGTATATAATTATTTTACATTTCTTAATTTAAATGCCAGTATTATATTGTAAGGTTTGTGCTGCCCTCGCGAAAGGCTAGGATTTATATGATCATTTGACTCCCTGTCTCGCCACTTCCCATTTTTGCCGATCAGCATGTTTAATAAAATATTATTCTCTCAATTTTACGCTACTTATACATTATTAATCTACAATATTTATGAATATTATGATAGACTGAATGAATTTAAGAATAGACTAATTAGCTGACTCTCATTCTTGAACCTGACATACTTTCCAATGAACATTTTCTTTTTTTTTGAAACTATTAAATGAGAAATATGTTCTAATTGATAGCTGAGCCTTTCCTAGCAACAGGTTGAATAGTTATTTGACACACTTACATGTTACTCCTGGCGAAATTGTCTTATAATCCATATATCGAAACTAAGAAGTATTTTTATACGAAGGAGCTTTATGTGAAATCATTGTGCACTATGTATTCTCACCTGGTCAAAAATGAGTCACTTTTCGTGAGCATCACAATATTATCAGTCTTTTTTCAACTTTCTCGAAAAAAATCGAAGTAATAATTTTTGAAATTAAATAATTGGGGCTTGTAGTTTTACTTTGCGTGCTCTTAGTTCTGTCACCGTATCGTCTTATCAATGTTATTTTTGGAAATATTCCGCCGACGACTGGTGTAGATGATGTTTAAACATGTAGGAAAAAGAAAAATTCCAAATATGTTAATATACTTATAGCAGCATGGATTTCAGAGTTCGGACTTTTTTCATCCAAGTGCTCGCTCGAAGCAGTGAGCCTTGCTTCCATAGTCATCAAATAGATGCTTTGAGCGGTCCGAAAACGTTTATGCAATTTTTTTTTAGACGAACGTATTTTGCTGAGTTCGTTGTCGTTCGCGCAAAAGCCGGAATTGATTGCGCGCGCGATCCCTTAGTTTTTCCATGCATTTTTGCCTTTTAATCAAATATCACGAGTATGCCCGGACCAATCACTCCAAGGGATGAGACTTTTTGAGTGATCCCACTCCTCCCATCTCTGTCACTCCCACTTGCGCGTATTTTGTGTGACTCACCGCGGAACGAGATGGGAGAATTTTATTGCCGATATAACGTTGCACGGATGCATTTTCGCCAATGCAAGCCACACAGCAGCAACCTTCCCCCTTTATTGCTTTTTTCTCTTCAATGCACCCCAAACCCTTACCACCCACGAGCCCTGTATTTCCTACCCCCACCACGCACAATTCAAACAAATCTTATTCTCCACTATATATATATGTGTAGTGACTCCCCACACCAAACTTCCCCGTCTTCTCATTTGGTCTTACCAGCCACCCATCCGGTAAACCATCCCCTCGCGCCACCGATACCAAGCTTAAGCCGACTCTTTCTACCGTGGGAGGGGCTCCGAGAAAAGTTATTGCGAAGAAATGTATTTTCCGCGCACATATCCTCGTGGTTACGCGTGCACATGAAGGGAGGTTATTCTCGGAATCGGGGCTTAGATCCCCAGGCGGGGGGAGTGGGAGAGAACCCAATAGAGTCGGTACGGTATGAGTGATTTTTACTTCTGTTCCTTACTTCCCTGTACCGGTAGCTGTGTGCAGAGAAAAATATACACGCACGAGAGTCTTCCATGCACTCTTCCCCTATGAATACGCAGTAGTCTTCGCTAAAAACATCGTTCTCAAGTCCTTCTGCCGACTATCACATCATCTTACGTCCCCGGTGGTTGTGACAACTACCCTCGCGTTTCTCTTATTCTCCGTCTCTTTCCCTCCTCCTACCATGAACATGATCCTCCTCCCGGCTACCGTGAGACTCGGCGTAAGCACGGTCGGACAAAGAGAGAACACAAAACGAGCCGACTCATCTTGTTGAGCTCTTACGGGTGTGTGTGGGAAAAGCGGAATCCTTTCCAGCGGGGGTGGCTGGTTAAGTTCGTGGTAGCAGAAGAGTTTGAGTCTGGGAATCGCCTAAGTGGTGACCGGGAATGCGGTAAGGTGATGAGGATGGCGTCTGGTCGATTCGGCTAGTGCCCAGCAAGGGTCGGTGGTCAAGCTTTGATGCTAGCGTATACTCGGTTTTGAACAAGCATTTTAGGCCATATTATTTTATGCCTTCATGGATTAGGGACCTTATCATTGCTTCGGGCCACGTGCTTAATGCCTGCGTGAGACTTAAGTGCGTGAGTTTTATGTATTATAACTGGATTCTTAAAATAAATACACAAAAGAAATTAAAATTAATCCTTGAATCGAATCAAATAAAATTTGAATCATATATTGATAGCACCATTCCTGTTGAAACAATGTATGATGGTAGCCCCAAAACAGTTTCAAATAGGGTATCTATATATTTCACTGCTATTGTAAAGGATATATTGTAATTTTGTATGAGTGGAAAGAGTTATTTTATTATAAAAAATACGTGGAATAACATAAATTTAATGGGCATACCATTTGTGCATCACTCTCCCACAGTGAGTAGATTCATCGTTTTGCTTACCAAAACTATCTACTACTAGTGGTTCCATAGGCCATCGGTAGACCTTTGGTCCGATATGAATTGTTTTCATAGTCATATCATCTTTCGATGCTTAAAAGATAATTTAGCACATAAAGTGGAGACATAAGTTGATAAATAACGACAGTGGCGTAACCAGGAATATGCTTTGGGGGGGGAGGGTAGATAGCCTGATAGGGGTGGCGACCCTCATGGTCCGGGGTCCGGGAAAATTGTTGCCAAATTAAATACATTTTACATAATTTTGGCCCAAAAAATTTATGTTTTAGAAGACGCAGTTATTAAATGCCAAAACTAGACAATAGTTCGAAGAAACTTTTTATTTTTATGAGGCTTTGTGGGGGATCTATTCCCCCATCCCCCTCCTACGCACCCGAATAACGATATAAATACGAAACTGCTTAATTAGCCTTTGAGACGATTTTAGCGCCTATTCATTTCACATTAAAATGACGAAAAGTTGTTCATACGCTTAGATACCTGGTTTTTGTTTTCACCATAACTCATGTAATGTTAATGCACCCTATTTTTCATCTAAATATACGTTTATATCTTCATTTTTATCTAAAATTGCTCGATGAATAGCCCAGAAAAACTGTATAATCCTTCGAAAATAATTCAATTATACTGCACACTCCAAGACAGCATAGGAGGTACCTTTTTTAACCATAGCCGGTTGAGCACGACAAGGATGAGATGCGAGGATAAACTTAAAAGCAAGGTCTCCAATTGTTTTTACCATTGGTTGTGACATTTATTTACATTTTTGGATACATCGTTGGCAAGGTCATGGCTTCAGCTATTTTTCGATGCATTCACCCTGGCGCTCGATTACTTTCCACATCCGCAAGTTGAATTTCTGAATCCCGTCGTCATACCAGCTTCCGTCCACATTGCTATGATGCGCGTTGATCTCCTCTTACAACACGCCTTCCGTCGCGAACTTCATTCCTCTTAGGCGTTTCTTCAGAGCAATCAACATATGGATAGGTAATTTCTATAAACACGTATCTCAAAAATAGTAACTTTTCAGGAGAACAAAAAAAGAATGTTTTCTTTAATTGCATATATTTTTAATTGAAATTAAAAACCAAAAATACCTTAAACTGAAAAAGGAGCAGACATTTGCAAACAAAGAGTTGTTTTATACTTGAATTTTATTTTTTGTTAGAGCGTAGGTTTCCGCGGCGATGGTCTGATCTCTGCATTTCTCCAGGGTTTTCTTCCGCGTCAGGTTGTTGGTTGATTGACAACAGTTTCGCTGGCTGTCCTGGCAGCGTCTTCAGGTCGAAGGTGTCGGCTGTTGGTTTCTGCCTCGCTTATATACTGTAGGCTGGATGGGAGCTGCACTGTGATTGGCTGTCTGACTGGGTGCTTCTCTCTGATTGGCTCTCTCTTTGATGACTCTTTTCCATGCGCTGTGAAGGAAGAAGACGGTTCAATCAACCAACAACCTGACGCGGAAGAAAACCCTGGAGAAATGCAGAGATCATTTTATTTTTTGTTAACAATATTATCAGTATTAACTCAGACGGGTCAAATTTTGAGATAAGTACGTGTTGTTAGAACTTAGCTATCGATATGGAAATCACTGGTTGATAGAGTCCAAAAAGTCATCACCTTCCCCTTCAAAATGGCACATAACTTCTTCCGCACATTCTACGTGCTGCCTATGGTGGTCTTCGCTGAGCTGTTTGGGTACCCACCTGGCAGTGGACTTTGCGCGGCCGAAAATAAACTTGTGGCACCACTTACGAACTTTTTTAGCATTCATGCATTTTTCTACAAGTGATTGAACGAACTACTGCCGTTAAACAGTTGAAAGAAAATTAATTGTAACTTCTCACCCCCCTCTGCCCACCAAAGAGTACGGCCTTGGGGAATTAATTTTCTTTCAACATGCATTTTTCACTATAGATTTCAACGGATTGGCGATTTATGTCGATAGGTGTCACCTTTTTTCAGGTTAAAAATCGTATGGCAGACCTGATTTCAAGCCTGGACGGAGACGGTAGATTGTAGACGGCTGCTACAGTGGCGCAGCGAGGGGGGGTTTTGGGTGATAAACCCCCCCCCCCCCAGAGCTCGGAGAAATTTTTAAGTTTAATCCGATTTACTTAATTGGATTAGTAGTGCTTATTGAATAGTGTTAGGATTAATGAAATATCCCTCCGAAAGGCGTAAAAACTCACCATTTTGAACCATTAATCTTAAAAATTTTCTGGAGGAGGGCCCCAGCACCTCCCGCTTACCCTGGAGGATATACAATACCCCACACTACTAAGTATTAGTTGCGCCTAAAACCCTCCCTAGCCTTAATTCTTAGCGGCGCCCCTGGGCTGCTATACCAATAATGGACAGTCAACAATGCTTCATAGAAGTCGAGAGGTGGTGAAGGAACAAGGAACACGATGGTGTTGGCGGATTACTCCTAGGACTTCATGCGGCGCCGCATAGGAAACTTTACTTTTAGGTTTACCCTCGTATTTTCAAAACTTCCATGCGGATGGCACTCGCTTTCTCACTCGGTGAAATATCCGTAAGTGACAACTGATGACGGGGGAAGGTGACAAGGGAGGGATGGTAGTTACGGTCGGGTGGTGGAGTGGTTGCCTGAAGTCCAGAACGGCGGCGGCGCTGCGAGCGAGCTAGCACACCATTGTCTCTCCACGGTGATGAGCCTTGGAAATTTTTATTTTTGAGACCACTTCCGTTGATATGTATAAGTGAGCGTGGTCGTCCATCGTGTATACATGTGGCACGTAGTAGAGCAAGCATGTTTTTTTCATATCTTCCATCACAGGAGATGCACTCGGATTATTTCACTACAATTGTTTTTTTTATATCATTCCTTTTGGTATCCACAGCCCTCTTCAAAATAGCAACAGTGGGAATTTCGAATGGAAGCCAAAAGATTAAAACTTTTAAATTCCTCTAGGACTGAGATTAAGGGAGAGATTGGACGCACTGAGCGTCAACCGATGTCACATTCATCATTCGTGCTGTTTCTGTACCTTAGGACTTTTTGAATATGGCCATTTTCGAGAAGAGCCGCAAACTGAATGCAACCGTCGCGTTTCATTAGGAAAAACTATCGAAAAACATAATTTTTGTATTTATACAATTTAATAGTAGAAAGTGCTCTTTATTAGCAAAGAAGTATATTTTTTTGAAAGTATATGCTCAGTCACTTTCTTACGTTAGGCTTATTAAAAGTATAGTACTAATGTGATAGCATTCTGAGTTATTTAAGTACAACGATATAATTCGTATGACTTGGAAAAACATGAGGGATGTCAGTTATAAAATAATCAGCTTACGATCAGTAAGCATAATAAAATGAGGAATATGCTCCCGTGACTTATCAAATAGTATGGCGCTGGATACCATGTATATTCTAAGTATTGCAATGGCATATTTTCGGTCAATCCTGCGTTGCCGCACTTTGATACTGACGTTTCGCGTCCAAAGCAGCCCATCTTCAGATAGCGTCTAAATGGAGAACTTCAGGATTTAACAGATTGCAAAAAGTAGGAAATGGTGAATAAGGATTACAATACAGATATTTAATGACAGGATTTTTAGATAGATTGAAAGAGAGTAGGCCTTACAGTGAATTAAAGAAGGTAGTGCTGGAAGGAAAGGGAGGCTCCCAGCTCACTTCTTGAATACTCCATGAAAACCTCCCTTAATCGGTAGAATACTACTAATAAAAAATAATTTAATGACAATTCATACTATTGATTTGTAATTTTTATATATGCATTTCCTTGCGAATGCTTGTTTGTACCTTGAACACTATTCATATTAATCATTATGTAGAACATGCTTGTCACTTATATTTTACTCCTAATTCAAAAGGTTTGTTTTCACTTTGAAAATTATTCACATTAACTATTATGGAGAACGCTTTGGTCACTTATGTTTTAATCCTGGTCAAATTTTAATGGAGATAGTCTAGTCTTTCTTAGCTTTTGAAAGCCATTTTTGGTAAGCATAATGCGATTACAGAACTTGTATTATTTTTTTGAGCCATTACGTATTTAAAGCAACATTAACTTTCCCTTCTACGAGATGCAAGCTTTTAATCGGCTAATGCTCACCATTTCGCATGCAAATTTCCTCTCGCTACTTATAAATATGTGTTCCAACATTTTCTCTTCTACGTATTCTCCGTCGTTCATCCTCTGCTAAGCATTTTCCATCTTTCATGGCAAGGCCTCTTGTCCCTACCACTGCCTGCGACTGCATTTTCCCCCCTCCCATCCCTCCATTTTATTTTTAGCTGCCGTATTCTGGTCGCACACCGATATTCCTTTTGAGGATGGAGCTTGAACGTTGATGGTGATGGCACGGTGGCGGCTCGCCGTGGGTGTTTTTTCACTCGCCGATGTTGTTTTGTTTCACATTTTTTTTCTTGCCTTTCCCGCGCGATTGGTGGACAGTGACGGCGGAGGACGAGCGTCACTTTGCAGACAGTCATTCTTTTCGGTTCCCCTTCCCCCCTCTCCACTCTCTTTTCTCGCTCATAACGTGTACCTATCGATGTTTTCCGCAGCCTCGTCCAAATATTGCTGAATGTGTCGCCGCCGCGCTTCGGTACTTGTCTTTTCTCTCACACATGCATCTGTATGTAGAGCAGGGATAAAAGTTCTCGGTACGTAGGGAGAGAATCAATTTCAGAGATTGAGAATTTTTTGTGGGCAATTTCAGCAAAAAAAAAATGAAGCTGCAACTCCGCAACCTCATTGGGAATCATCCACAAACGCATATCTTGGGCAGACTTGTAAGGGTATGTGTATTTTATAGGGCACTTTGGGACTATAAACAAATTATCGTGTAGTACTTGTATGTGTATGTGGGTGTGGTGATCTTCTATCTAACCCGCATCATCTCCTTTAGCTCATGGTATTACTGGGCCGATTTTTTAATGATAAATCAAACTACCTAAGACGGTTACCTATGCAAAATTCGTTGAGACATTCAAGGCTCGTATCGAATAACTGATAAAATAAAATGATCCGTTATTTCTTGTTTATATGTTGAATGAGTGCAGAGTGCATGATCATTTTTAGTCTTGTGCAACCCAAGATTAAAAATAATTGAAAAGACGGAGCACAAAATGTTATAAAAGTTTTAGCAGTGGCACTACGCGGTATGCAGTTTGAAGCGAAAGAAAGTATCACTAAACTTACATTCTGGCTTGATTTATCTATTTCAGGCATTCACTTATCCAAGTTACTTCCCAATACGCATTAATTTCATATTCATACTATATCAATAATATTCCTCGTTCTATAATTCATAAATATATTGTCTCCGATAACACACCTAATAATTTGTAGTGTTTAGAAAAATCAATCAAAGTAATGTTATGGTAATTTTTGCTATTCCAAGTACATTATGAAATAATATGCAGATAATTCAATTTCTATGTTGATTTCTAACCATAATTTAACGTAAAACTTTTCATTTTAGGAGAAAAGTCATTATTATCAGGTAATTGGGCATAATAAAAAAGACAAGAAATCTATATGCCCCCAGTTTTTTTTGTATTAGTACAGAGATGTTGATTACATGAAACCAGTTTACCCATCCTTATCCTTAACCTCCACATTACTTTGTGTTTGCTGTACACAGGCTACGCTGTTGTGGAAATGAATTCAGTTTCTCACCAATTTCATGCTGCACAAACACCCCTTAAATAACAACGGTCTCACCTGCCCTTTAATGACCAAAATGATGCCATTCGCTGAGTGGGGAGCAGAAAATCACTCCTTAAGGTCCCATACAGTTCTGGAAGTTCGAAAAACAGCGTCGCGACTCACGTCCAAAACTGCGGCTCCTTCTCTTCTCTCCCATTCGATACATCACCGCCGTTGTGTGATGCGCCCAGACTGTCGCCCGCTTATCCACCTCCGGGATCAGTTACCGTCCGGATCACTTGGAAGATGCCCACAATAGACGGGAGTGCGCGGGCAATTCTGCTGCCGACCCGGAGCCGGTGGTGGCCACTCTACGCGCAATTGGATTAGAATTAAGGAGCCACCAAAAGGGTCCCGCTGTGCACCTCATTGGATCCGCTCCTGCGTCCTTTTCCCCTCCCTCTCTCTCTCTCTCTTTGGCACCATCACCTGTGGACCGTAAAGCACTCATCCTCGAGCTAATCCCCTGAAACTAACTCCCCCATTCTCCCCCTTCTTTTATCCTAGCCATTCGCCTCTATTTCGGCCTCTTTGCCGAAACCATTTTCGGTTCTTAACCGTCTCTTTTCCAAGCTTTTTGGCTACCTTAACATTCTCTTCCTCCCCAAAAGAGAAGCCGGATAATTCCTCACGTCCGTCTCTTCGGCACCATTGGCCCAGTGGGGGAACGAGGACGCGGTGTCTTTTGGTGTCTCCTGGTCATTGTCCCGTAAGCTAGGCTCGGTGTCTTCACCCTTTATTCCACTGTCTCCGCCGTCACCGGTATTTTTTTCTCTCTTTCTTCCCTTTTTATCTGCCAGTGAGGTAAAGAGAGAATGAAGCGAGCAGTAGTTGGTGAATTTTTTCTGAATGGTCCCCTGGGGTTTCTAAGACGGATGTGAATAAGTGAGCTAGGTGTTGCGTAAGGAGCATGCGGGGCGACTGAGGATCGTCGCTATTATTGCCCTTTTATTTTCTTATTTCCGAGCGAGGAGAAGCTTAGGTGCCATTTTTCCGATCGTTGCGCAAAGCTTTTCGCCTTTGAATCTCGCCGATCGAGCATGTGGTGGCGGCGGTTGGTGAGTAAGTCGAGCAGGAGCCTCATAAGAAGTCCTGCGCCTAAATTTCGAGTTTAGTTTGTTTTTTTGGCCTGATATGTCCTGAGAGAGATTTTATTTGCTGGGTAAGTGTTTAAAATGTGAAAACGAATATAATTTAACATCATTAGCATTTCACAATGTAACCTATTCGCGCTCGAAAATTCTAGCCAATTTTAATTCCCGCGTGTATTAATATGTATCTCATGATTGAAAGCAGCTATGCTGACATTCACTACTTAACCTCTTTATTACCAGCCTTTAAAGCACTCTAAGTCTCGAATATATGTTTTTTTATGTTCTTCAAATCAATATTTGATTCGTTCTCATGGTTAAATATGTCCTTAACACTGCAGTAATTAAGGAGGAATTTACTTCTGAGTACTCGGGTATCTCTTTAAATACTAATTAGAAAAGAATCGTATTGATTTAGTAGTTCTAATGTTTCCTATTTTTCGAAAAAAATGCGCTGCCTGGCTTCATTAACATGGAGGAAGGACAAGCTTGCCACAAGAGCAGATGGAATGAGATTAATTCGAAAAAACTAGGAATGCTAGGGAAGTACAAGTGATGAACCTAGGCGAAAATATGAAAAATAACCTCGTATAAGGGAGAAAGGGAACGGCCTATAGAATAGTGAGGAACCATTTCAAGGAGCTGAGTATAAGGTATAATACAAAAAGGGACAGGGAGCAAAAAGGTGTGAAAATATATTGAAAGAAAAAGAAGACAAAATGAAGAGACGGAAAGGATATCAGAATCTCTATAGAGAGTTATACAACGGAAACAAATTCAGCTCAAAAACTATCCAAGAGGAAAGTGGAGTAGAAAAGAATTACATCGGTGCCGGCATCTTAAGAACGGAATTTAACACTACAACAAAAGAAACCTGCGAAAGAATATGGCTCCTGGAGTAGATTATACACCAGCCGAGCTAATCAAAAATACAGGAGAGACAATTTTTGATAAAGTGTACAAAACCATCTGCGATATGTACTCAAGAGAATATGTACCTATTGACTTCGAGAAGAACGTCATCATTCCCATTTCCAAAAAAGAAGAAAGCAGAGAGGTGTGCAGATTTTATGACCGTATCCGGACGACACAGACTTCGAGGATACTAAAGAGAGTCATTTACAGGAGAATAGAACGAATAGCAGAAGAATTCCTGGATGAGGATCCATTTGGATTTAAGAAAAGTAAGTGCACAATAGTAGCAATTTTCGCCATTGGGTGGCCATAGAAAAGAGAATGGAGTAAACGGATTTTCTTAACATTTGTCTACTTGGAGAAGGTCTTTGATAACATGGAATAGGATTAAATGATTAGAATTTGGAAGAAATTGGTATGCTCTACAATGACCGTGAGTGAGACAATGGTGTGCAATTCCCCGCCATCGTTAATGTTTACACCGAGAAAGACATCCATAAAATAAAAGAGACAGCTTTGGGTGTCAATAACTCTAGGGAAAGAATGAGTATGTTGCGATTTGCATACGACATAGGGGAAGCAAAGAATGATTTGAAGAAGACTTTGATAAACATATAAAGAACAATGGCCAGATGTAAGCTGAAAATCGACAAAAGATATTAGTACGCAGCAAAAGAGTGGAGGCTAGGACAAGCATTGAAGTAGGAAAACAAAAGCTTGAAGAGATGGAAGAGTTTAGTTTGAAGCCGAATTACGAATGATAGACAAAGCAAGCAAGCAATTGTTAGAAGGTACAATAACACAGGCAAAGAGGGATTTATACAAAAAGAAGAATCTACCGACAGCTGAAGATACTAGTAGGTATAGAAGTGAGGAAAGTGTGTTTCTCTATGGGGGTGAGGCTTGGACGCTAACTGGTGCAGTGAAGTCAAGATTGACTCCGTAGAAAGTCATGATGTCAATGAAATTTTGGGGTATAATGGCAATAATGAACACAAATATAATTATTTATTTTCGTTATTCTTTGATATCCGATTCTTTACCTTAAATATGGCTTCGACGACCAATAAATGTAAATAAAAATATTGTTTCTTCTCAAAAATTTGAAACATCGAGGCGAAATAACAGGCAAAAATAAATAGATTTGGAAAAAACACATCTCTTATACAGAATACGAGGAAGTTGGTTCTACGATTCTTTCGAAAAAAGTATAAAAGCGAATAATAAATGGCCTACATGCAGTGCCCAAGCAGAAACTGTACTCCTCAGTAAAATCTCTGCCACTGCCGGGATTAGTACTCGGGACCTTAGGGAGGGAATCCCAAACCCTAGCACCAAAACCGTGCTGGAAGGTAACCTCGGCGAAAAGAGAGAGTGTACCGCACCTGTCTCCCCGAGTGGTCATCAAGCTACCTGGCCACAGAGCTCCCATCACCGTCACTTAGGCATCCTCGGGGAGGTTGGTGTCCCTCATCCACCCTCGGCGCCTCCGCCTTCCGCCTCAGTGGATGTCCGTCCCAACCCTCTGAGCCTGCCCATCCCACCCCTCCGAGACTCAGCATTGCGTAAGGGGTTGAAGGGCAGGACCACCTTGACCTCCAGTTATCGCACGCAGCGGGGTGCGCGTGGGCTGGGAACACTGGGCCGTCCAGGGGTGGGGAGAAGAGGCGTATCAACTCAGGGGCCTGGACCCTTCAGGGTCCAAGGGTTTTTTTGTTTATAGCAAAGTTATTTCGTAGCAGTAAAAATATCCTGAAGAGAATTATGATCTTAAATTGGGAGTTTTGCTGTTGGTATACAGGCTGTTTTAAGATGAATCTGTAATACTGCAAGAGGTGGTAGGGGAGAATATTTCAAGCATTTTTTGTCATATAAACATGGGGTCGCAAGTCCTTAATTACCGAGCTATGGCAACGGAAACCTTTTTTGGATGCACTTTTTAGTTACCATGTAAACTTTTTTTTGGTATCCAGCCTTTTCAACATTTTATTTTATACTCTGGGATTTTAAAGATATTAAATAGTTAAGTCTGGACGAAAATCTTTGAACATAATTGTCTGTAACAATCAATATCAAAATGGGAGAGATTGCGGAATATTATTGTTGAATCTGGCTCAAAGCTCTCGTTTAATTATTCTCAAAGATCAATTGCGTCAGACAGTTGTAATTGCACACTTTCGTCTAACATGAATAATTTAATCCTTGCATGCATAATATGCGTGCCCTATATTAGGCTTCATGCATTATATATGTATGAAGCCTATTAATAAATTCTTCTCGGGTTCTCTACCGGGTCTAATGATCCATTGTCAACGTCTCGATGTCGACTCAAGCAATATCATAAGGCAGGTGAGAATTCTGGAGCCGCCTTATGTGGTGCTCGAATGAGCATTCGCATGCAATACAGTCATTTTCGCCGTCTAGGTAGCTAAGAAGATATTTTTTTCATTCGACTATTGCGTAAAAATATTTTAAAGGTCCATTGCTTATACAAATTAATGTAAAAACGCTTCATTTTCCGTAGCTATTAATATAAAGTAAAAAGAAACATTTTTCAGTGTCCAATCATTTTTAGCGAGGGAGGGATACGAATCAGGTGGGGAAATGCCTGTGTTTTCCTGGGGTCTGGAATGTCCCTGGGTGGGCCTGAAGGTATACCACCCGAAGGTATCCTTACCTAGGGACGGCGTCTGAGGCGGCGTCTACGACATGCCTGGGAATGGTACCCTAGGGATGGATTTTGTGAGAGATGGGATGAGAAAAAAGGATACTTTTCAGTTTCGCTGGAGATGAGTGGGGCTGAGTGATGGAGATTGGGAAGAGGTTTTTCCGGAGGAAATGTTTTTCCGGGAGAAAGCATAAGTGTCGGAGGATTCACGGACGAGTGTTTTTGGGATGCCGAGACTTAAAAACTGAGAAGGCAGACGTGAGTTAGGGTTCTAAGAATTTCACCGCCTTTTCCACGGAAGGTTGGATGGGAATGCCTTAGCAGGTAGTTCTCAAAGAAAGGCCGTAACTTCTCCGGTAGAATGACCCCATGAATTATGGCGTGCGGTAAAACATTCGACATGTTCTTAAGAATGTCTCGACTGTCACTTATTTGTCCTAATGTTGGCATAATGGAAATGAGTATGGATGATGCTACTGAAGGTAATATGTGTATGTGCGGCAAATCATTTATTATTATTGTATTCCCTTAATCATTAATATGGCCCCGCCCCGAAATTAGTGCTGATTGAAACATACACAGAATTTTCCTTCGATTCATTCCCATTTTCACTTACTCGCTTTGTTATATTCTCACAACACCCTAATCGGAGTCGAAGATGCAATAAGAGACAAAAGATTCTAATATTGCATCATGAAATAACGCATATTTTTTTAAATTGGAGTTCGACTTTGGAATATATCAATGGATACCACCTGTAGCAATTTAATTCATGTCAGTTTGCTGAGCGATGAAATTACATTTTGGGAGTAAATGGTTAAAACATGTTAAGGAAATACTCGATTTTTTCATTCTTAAAAGTTCCTTTTTTCTTCGTTGCATTTAATTTTTTTAAATCTTTCGATCATTATTTTTTAGGCAGTTAACAAGAGTTACCTTATTTTAATTGGAATATTTCAACGTGTAAATAATTTATAACCCACTGTATTTACAGTTCCGACAGAAGCGATAAATTAAGAGAGATATTTAGCCGAACGGATAAAGATGGGAATTGGTTTTTCCCCGAACCATAAAGGACATGAATACATTCTGATCGTAATTTCGCATTTCTTTTTTATGTGTAAACGGCTGGTGCCCTAACACCCCGTGCCACAACCCTTTTAGGCGGTTTGCTGTGTAGTATGTAGATGTATGGGCATCGGTGACTCTTCTTCGGAGGAAAATATACTTATTGCCATTGATCACGTTAAATTTCGATAATTTTTCTGGTGCTTGATAATTTTGAGGCAAAATTATCTATTTATTTCGCAGGCAGGTAATGGATCCGCCTTGCTGAGAAACTCTCGAAAATCCTCCGAAAATCCCTTGGAATATAAGTTACTATTAGGGATGGTCGGATCGGATACCTCGGATCTAAATATCCGCCGATATTGCCCGGGTACATCGTATCCAAAGTCGCGGAAGACATCGGATCTGGATACGAAATAATAGCTTCAGTGAATGAAACGCACCATAAGGGCGGAAAGAGTTCCGATTCTATCTTCGAATGTGCCGTCGCATGCGATTCTTGTCCTACTCATGAACCGTTTTGTTTGAAAGATCTCGCAGAGGTTACGTAGGAGAATTTCAGCCGTAAAAAAATGAAAAAGGCAAAGTACAACTGGCACATAGTGTGACTCTTCCCAAGAGATTGAACAATCATCGGGAAAATCTCAGCGTCAGGAATTTGAAAATGCATTTGGATCCGAAAATATCTGATCCGAAAGACCCGGCTCCGAAAATCAAGGATCCGATCCGAAAAAAATCCTGGATCCGTCCATCCCTATATACTATTGATAGTTTTATCAAAATTATGGATTTTGGCTCATCGCTCATCCTTCATATTGTCACTAGAGATGAGTTCATTCCGCTTCTTTTCGTTTCGATGCCTATTCTAATTATTTCAAATCGATTCCCGATTCCGATTCCATCGATTCTAATTCATACTACCAGGTAGTATACTGTCAGTAGCATTTGTCAGTTGGTACTATTTGTCAGTAGCATTGCTGTCGTTAAAATTTATGAATTGAGTGGAATAAAATACCAAAGAAAATGAAGTGGCCCAATAAGTATATTTATTGAAAATAACGCATTAGTATATATCCACAGATTTAATAAATTTATTTAATTATAATAATTGGCATCATCTTCAGGCGATCGATTCTTGCACGAATATTACAAAAGAGGATCCTCAAGTTGACCTTTAAATGTGTTGTCACCCACCGCGCATTTAAATTGGGTTTACAAAAGTCGCCACTCGCGTCGCTGACAGGCGACGTGATATCGAGTTTCGCGGATAAATGAGGTATAATTAGGGATATTAAACGAAGTTTACAGTCCTGATGATGTGATCTATAAAATTCATATATTTTCAATGCTATTCCTCGCAATTACAAACATTGCACTGCAAAATATTAGAAAAAATGTGGATCGAATTGCTCTCATCACCGCGCCGCGGACTTTTTGGAAAACCGATTGAAAGGCGACCGAAGTGGTAACAGAAATCAGCCTAGTATGGGATAGAATTGGGCCTCCTACAAGCAGTCAGTCCCATTGGATTCTAGATTCCGGTTCCGTGCGCGAGAATCGGTAGAATCGAGAATCGATATTCGAAATCGACTCATCCCTAATTCCCCGTTCAGATTATGATTGTCCCAGAGATCGTCCTAACGATAGTTGGAAGAACTAGTTGTGTGAATGCATGTTTGGACAATAGTTCACGTAGTTCATAACGATGCCACTTTACGATGTTTAGGCGCTGCGTAACCGGAAGAGGAAGCGACAAGAGAAGGACGAAAAGTTTCTCAAGCTCCCATTACTCTATTTTTTCCATGGATTTTTCCAAGCAAGGAAGAATATGGGAGAAAGAAAAAAATTACGTTAAATACGCGTAATATGTTAACCCTAGGAACTACCTCAGCAGCTTTGCTAACCGTCAGCTTCTCGTTCACTTTAGATTTCAGCATTGGAGGGCAGCACAGGTTTTAACCATCGCAGTGAGAATGCACGATAGTTCCAACGATCGCTGGAATCTGAACGAGGCATTATTGCCACTGATGGATCTTGGCGATGCGATGCGATATTTCCAGCATTGGATAAGTCGCAATAGCTCTCCTTCCTTCGATTTCTTTTGCTTAATACTCGTAACATTCCCGAGATTATTCCGGACCAACCCTCGAAGCAAGGTTTTCCTACGCTCTCTCCCGGACCACCCCCTTCGCTGATGAAGGCACACCCTGTTCCTCGCTATAATTCATCCTCGCCCTCACATCTCTGCTGGTCGTCCTTCTCAAAGCACTCTTCTCGTTTGCCATTTCACATCCCTTCATTTATCTTCCGCTACACAATTCTTGCATTCCATCCCTCCGACCACACCTCCCCGCGTCATCCCTTGTAAGATTCCCGTGTTCGCGTCTATCCAACTTCGTCCTGTTCGAACTCCACCCTCGTCGTACCTACATCCTGCCATTTCCTCGTTTTCGAAACGCAGTGAGAGATATGTATGGATTTTTTTCATACTCGCTTTTTCGCTGAATTCATCATTTTAGAACTTTGAGGTTTATGTCGACAGTTTTCTCTCCTTAGCGTGCTAACCTAAGGTCGGTTGCGTTGGATAAGCATAGATCTAGGAAATTTAATTGTTCGAAAAAAATTGGTGGAGAAAAATATTATGCTATGACAAGTCTCAATCGATGGAAGCGAAAAAACGGGATCAGGAGTAATGTAAGTTCATGCCTTTGGCGAGATTAATTAAACGATTAATTTGGTACTAATTGTACATTCTTTCAGAGACCTCTAAAGGATCGTATAAAATGAATGCATTTAGTGACGATGCACGCGTTGTAACTTTATTTGCTTCCTAAATAAATTTTCAATCTTATATCAGGTGAATGAATTACTGAGTAACTCATCAAAATGACTTACCAACTGTAATTTTCCATGTGGGATGGTATTTTTATGGAAATTACGTTTTTTAACCTATTTTTGAGAGTATTATTTTTAGAAAGTTTTATTGAAAGTATTTTGCTACTTCATAATTAATTCGGCCAATATTTCATGGAAAGTCCATTTACTGACGTGGTAAAACTTTTAACTCATAGGAGTATGAATTATTAAAAACCTGCACATTTTATTCGCAACATTTAAATGAAATTCAATTCTTGAATCCAATGTGTATCAATTTGTCTTTAGTTTGCATAGCTATGCAAACATATGATGACCTAACTGACTTTTGAGGGATCTTTATTAGCGTATAATTATTATTAAACCTTAGAATCGCGTTATATGCATAGCTCATAGCGAAGGCATAAATTTCGCTGAGAAATTTTAAGAGTTCGATAGTGATCGCCTTTACATTCCATTTTTTTTATTTAGTCACTATTTTTCGTGAGAAAATAAGTATTTCCATTTAAAGACTAAACATTAAAAAAACTAAAAATCTAAGCCACCCTTGCTTTACTTCAGAGCATAGCCATTCAAATCCTTATCATGTACCCTTGGGGAGTTTGATTTTATAACCCTTTTTATGACCTCATTTTCCTTCCACTCTTATCCTATCGAGCTGACGCGAATTGCTTCGAAGAGCCCAATCGCTTAAGCTAGCTTGGGGGTGTCGTAAACCTCTGCCGAGTATCCTCATGGCCATATATCCTTCCTATGAGTCCTATCCCTGTAATGTCACGCCGACTTCTTTCCTTTCTAAGGGAAATATTTTATAGACGCATGTGCTGTAGTCCTTGCGTCATAATGATAATATTCCCTTTATTCCCTGGGAGATTTACCTTCGTCACTACTTGCGCTAATATATTCTCGCGTCAGCACACTTCTCCCTTTAATATCCTCATCAGTAACATACTTTTCTTATCGATAAGACACTAGAATTTGGCCACCTTGGAGTGTGTTTCCATTGCATTGGTTGTCATCAACCATGAGTTTTTACAAATTAAATCCCCCATAAAAGAATTCTTTGGAATGCTATTCACATAATCAAACTGAAAATATGATTTTAGGCTGGAGTTTCAGAAATACCTTTCAGCATTGAAGATAATAATGACAAGATCGGTTTCTTAGGGATCTGCAAGACCACCTAGACGACCCTATATTTTTCCCTCTCAAGCTCTTCAGATGAATTGAAGATGTCCCTACAAAACAGGCATTTACGGTCAAATATTTTTTTATATTCCATATGATACATTTGAATTCAGATAATTAGTCTATTATTGCAGCTTCAGAACTCAAATCATTCTGAAATGGCGTAAATGCCATGTTAATCTGATTCTAACAAAGGAGCTTTGCGACTATTGATCAAAACAGTTATTGGGTTAAATGATGCAAAACTTGACTCTAAACATAAGGCAATATCTACTTTAAAATATGATTCCCAAACGCACTTTCAATGACGTAAATTTCGAACAGTTCACAATGATTTCGGGATATTTTCAGCTACTCTAAATGCAACTTAGCCGCAAAAAAATAAAATAAATCGAAGTGTAACGAATTTTTGGACATAGTGGTTTGATTTTTGTTTTAAATTGGAGTTTCTGTTCGATCTGCTGATCCCTTTTCGTTGCATGCCGGGATATTAAATAATGAAGAAACGTGTCCTTTATGCTAAATACCCTCTAATGTATTACAACCAGCATTGGAAGTTTCCTGTAAACATAATTCCTCTAAATAGTTTTACCAGCCTGCAAACAAACTTTATTTCATAATTTCTGTTCACTACCTGTTGATGACCACAGAAACCTTTTTTCTGTAGAATCTATCTTTTAGGTCTTACAATTAGCAATTAATATGTGTAAGTTTGTTACATAGAGTCGCGATATTTTTTGCTAGAAGTGGTTGCTAATGAGGAGAGGTGACGTATTTTACTATTCATACCAAGCATGTTGACATATCTATTGGAAATTTTAGGGTAGTTCAGGTTTGAGTTTTAAAAGTACACCGAGGATCTTACGCATCATAGGAAATAAGCGATGTTGATTCAAATTGAACGCTAATTTGGAGAATTCCAAAACCTTTCGTTGGCCAATATCCTAGTCACCCTTTGACTTTCACCTAAATTTGAACTATCTTCCGTATTACCGTAACTACCGTAAAAATGTGTAAAACATCGATGAGTATCCGTATATTGTTTATTCCTCCAAGCCTTTCATTTTGCGATTCTATTACATTTTTCTTCTGGTATTTATACTTTGCAAAGAAGAATTGCTAGAAGCCTCAATCTAGCTTCTATCAGATAAGTATGCATTTCAACTTTGAGTGCAGTATTCACTTATGCAAAAAATGAAAGTTAATTTTAGATTTAATAATACGCTTTCAAGGAGATAAAATGAAAACGACTGGACATAATAATGCTCGTAGCAGGTAACTTCAACTACCTTATTAAGTTCACTTCATTTTACAATATGCTGCCCACCTCTCTTTCATTTTTCATCCGAGAATGGTATTCTATTTTTCCCCATCTTTGATCAACATTAATCCATCTAACATTATTTACCGTATGGTTTCTTTAAACATTGCTTCTGGCCAGAAAATAAATTTTATCTGATGAATTTCGTTGAATAGCTGTTGATTACCCTACATACATTTCTGACTGAATGATCTACCGTGAGAAATCTGAATATCCGTGGTAGGCTGAAATTTACAGATTATTGATCTAGGTATGTATACCTCATATACCCTCTTCGCTACCTCATGCACTACTTTTATATTCTCATAAATTCAACCGTAAAGTTGATGTGGGTATGTGAGAGAAGTCCTCGCATTTATACAGCATGGTAGGGGGCCGCGGTCCCCATCCCTGGGCCACTTTTATGATTTTCGTTTGTCGGTGCCTATTAAGGCAACTTTTCACTCATATGAGTATCAAATTAGGGACGTTATTCAAGAGAAAATAATTTAGCTAAATGCAATGAATTTCTGCTTTTTATAAGACGTTGAAACCAATTTTCAGTGACTTGAGGCTACATTATCCACCTAAGGCTATCTATCAATCTATAATCGACGGTCCATCAACTCGCCAATGCACGTGTGAAAAAAATCAATAATATGTTATTCGATATCAATTCGATATATTATACCTGCGATCGAAGCATTGCCATAAGAGTTTTTGATAATACGTACCAACGATGAAAACTTTGGATTTCCAGCTGATAGTAACGTTGAATCCCTTACCTAATTAGTTATTAATTATTAATTACATTAATTATATGTACATTAATTATATGTATATATTAATCTATGGTTGGTGTTCCCAGTGCATCCGATTCATCGTAACTCTCAACTCTAAAGCGATCAAATAGAGATGGTTTGGATAAATTCATCCATGAAAGGTGTTTTCGATTAATCGAAATATCGATTAGTTGTTTGGAAGGATTGAAACGTTGATGATACTTTCGATTAATCGATTCATCGAACGAGGCCACTTAGCCAGCTAGTGGAGGGGAAAACAGAGGCCGGCTTACGGACAAAGACTCTCTAGGGTGCCATTCAAAGGTAAGGGGCGGGCATCGAACCGCGGGCGTCCGGGAGTAGGGATGGCGGGAGAGCGAGCGGCGTGGTCCTTTTCGGCCTCTCTGTCTTCTTTATTCGTGGCAGAAGTGTCCGGCGGGAAGCGAAGAGAACAGAGGGAAGCCGCCTTGCAGCTGGCGAAGGGGGTAGCGGCGGTAGCTGGGGAAATTGCTGAGAGGAAGGGGAGGAGGCCGATCCACTCACAATGGAATTTGGCAGAAGAGGGAGTGGGCGTGTGTTGTGTGCATGTATGTATGTATGTGGGTGTTTGGTTGCCGGGATTGAAATGCATTGCGGAAGGTGAATGAAAACTTGAATGGCGGAATGAAGACGTGAGGGAGGTGGAGTGGACTCGGAAGCGTAAGCAAAGAATACGAGCGTAAAGAAAGGGAAAGGGTCATAAAGCATTTTTTTGAAGTTAAGTATTAGAAAGTAGGAGAATTTTGGTACTAAAACTAAATCGTAGGTAAAATTATGATGATAGCTAACGTTTATACCAATAGCAGTTAATTAAGGGGGTAAGAGAAAATGGGTCATGAAGCATTTTGAGTTTACCATTAGAAACTAAAGGAATGTTGGTACTAAAAACAAATCGAACGTAAAACAATGATCTTAGCTAACATGGAAATAAATAGCAGTTAAATAAGAGGTAAGAGAAAATAATCATCTAGTCGCCATGTTAACTATAAATGTCTTATGGAAGATAAATATTTAGAAAAATGTTTCAATTTAGTTGAAAAATCTCTATGCCCACGCACGCTGACTGATCGTTAAACACTGACTAAAAATAAACTGAAATAAAATAATTAATTCTGTTTGATTCATTTGTTAACATTATGTACCTTTCTTTTCCGCTTCACTGCCTTGTGTCTAAATATTTAATCTGTTGATAATTTATTTTTGATGGGGGTCTTTTACTCCAAATATTTCAGGAATCACATAAAAGCTAAGCTCCAACTAGAGTGTCAACTAGGCCACATAATGTTGTCGGTTCTCTAGGCTCTCTGATAGTGTAGCACATATTTCGCGGGTAGGCTCGTTACGCGGCGAAAATTAAGCTGTAAATGCCAAAGTAATAAGGTCGCAAACTTTGTCCTCTAAATGACGGCGCTGCACTGACGTAGCTTAGACGATAGCATTTCATCGCTTACACGGTCATATCCGTCCATTCTTCTCAATTTTGTCTCGTTCTTCGCAGGTATAATAAACTCATTCCTTTGAGTCGCGCACTTGGTATCAAATAAGCTCATTGCTACGTGATTAATGATTGGCTAAATAGCGATGTTCATTACAACTTTATCAATGGATGCATGAGCATGCTCAAACAACGGGAATATAGGTGGAACTTCATAATACCTACCGTAAACTACGAGGCTTTCAAATCACTATCGTTTCTATACGATTTTTCAATCTTGGCTTAAGAATTTACTAATGAAAAATACGACAATCAGATTTAGGCTCAATAAAATTCATGCATTAAAAGGTGTGATACTTCTATCAAGATTGTGAATGGAACTTAGATGCGTAATATATCGTTAAATATTTATTTTCATTTTTTTATTTTAGGCTGAAGAGCTATATGTACATGTGCTATGTCGCACACAAATAATTTTTTTACTTTGAAATAATAAAATATAGGTATTAATTGTGACCATGTATCTTATGCTTCACTAGACTTAAATTTGAACGCATTAAATCAGTATATCTTATTTAAATTCTCGAAACGAAATCTATACTCCTACTAAATTTCAAGGAAAGATGTATAAATGTATACTTAGCGCCAGGCCCTAGTTACCATAAAATTGCGCCATTTTAACTCAGTGCAAACTAATAAATATTTTGCATATGATACCCAATGAAGCATTTTTTAGCTTTTGAACATGTGTGGAATTTGAAAGATTTCATATACTAAACAGGGCTTCAATTGATTCACACTCTCTCACAAAGGATATTTCGTCAGAGTTACGAATTACTGCTTCTCAGTGAAGTTGATACCCTGTTCAGCCTCTAGTGGCAATAAAAGTTCTCATCAATGTCATCGTATGTTCTGTACTTATTACGATGACACACTGACAGAACTCATTTGTGGGTTAGCGTCTCGACATTCATCCTGACCTGCTGACAAATGCCAAAAGTGCCGTAAACACCACATAACAGACACGCCTCCATCCCAGCTGTCCCACTTACTCAGGGACACAAAACGCATTTGCAGCCTTCCGACATCAATGGACACTTCTTGGTGCTGCATACCATCCCGTACTTATATATATTGCCTTTTGCGACGGCAATCCGCAGATTCCGACCGCGTTCTTGGAGGATTTCGACCACGAAATGCGAATATCGAAGCCGCTTCCCGACAGGATTTCCGCCCCACGTCGTCCCACCCCTCTTTTAATAAATCGCCCCTCGGAGTAATTTTCTGCGGTCCCAAAAATGCCATGCCCTGACCGCCACCCGTCACCCCCGTTGTCAATCCTCCCCTTTATTCATGCCACGCCACACTCGGGATTCCAGCGTGCTTTTATCTCCCCCGCAATATTCGCCAGTGGAACGCGGGGGTCCACCACTCCCCCATCACGCCCATAACCATCTCCCCCCCCTACCACTCCCTGCGGCCCTTGAAAACTGCCGCTCCTCCTTCGTGGAGAGAGAGAGAGAGTGTGGCTCTGCTGTCTGTTTTGTCGGTCCCTGATGCTTGCTCGCCGCACCCTGTTTTGGCGATCGCCGCAGCTGCAGATTCCACGGACGACTCCCGTCTTTCTCCGGCTTTCATTCATTTTTTTCTTCCATCCTTCGCCGTTTCTCCCCTCTCCTCCTCATCTGCCCTCACCGAATCTCCGATTGTGGAGGCTCGCTCTGATCCTTTCTCTGGTGCATGAAAGGAAATGGGCTGTTAATTTTATTAAAGGTCAACTACGTACCGAGTTCATGATTAAAATAAGTTAGTTTTTGTCCGCAGAAATTTGATAAATTAATCGAACGAGGATTCAACTCTTACCAAGAAGTGGAAGTGGTACTGGGGATAGAGGCACTAAAGGTTGAAGCCAAGGTTGGATATTTAATTGGGTAATTGTTTTAAATTTTTTTGGACTGAAACTAAGTTATTTTAATTACGAAAGTCGCAAATAAAGGTAAGACTGAACTTGGTTTTTGTCCATAAATATTTGATAAATTAACCGCCCGGATTTCACACTTGCTAGTGGTAGTGTTAAAATGCTACGGCTATATGAAAAATATTTTATTTTTCACATAGATGTATATGAAAAAATAGCTATTTGGGAGTGAGGCACCAAGTGTTAGAGCCAGAGTTGATGATTGTAGTAAATTTTTGTGGCTAAAAAAAGTAATTAAAATTATGATAATCTTGCACAAGGTTAATCCTGAACTAATTAATTGTATATGCATAAATGCTTAGCCCTAGGGAAAGAATGCGGCATTGTGAAGAGCTGAGACTCTCCCAATGAATGACGTGTATCAGGAATTTTATTCTTCAGTGGGGTTAGATTAAGCTCAATTCCAATATAATTACATATTATAATCCATTATTTATTTTTAATGTACGTCTCAGTCACTATTAAGGTTGACAGTTGGTATAAAATATTAAGTCTGTCTCGATACCATCGAAAATATTTATGGATTTTACTGACTATAAGTTGCATTCACTTCACTATTCACAAGGCCGTTATATATAATTAATTTTTTTAAATAAAATGTATTCTGCAGCTTATTTTACCAATAAGAGAAATTCTGCCACTTTTTCATGGGACAAGTAGAAGAATATGCCATTCACCGATTAAATTATGTTTTAATGTAATCAGCCCATTTTAAATCTTGACACTCAAAGCTCATACTTGCACGTTCCTATTTTGGCATTTTATTTTCTTCCTTATTCTTCATAAGGCCTCTCTCACTTAATTCTATGGGTAAATCAAGTACACTTTTTTTCTTTCCTCGCTTAGCGAGCAGCCCTCCCTCAACCACTGGCTCCAACATTCTTTTGTCTCTAAATACTGGGTCAACTTACGCCCTGCTTGGGCCTAGCCAGTGGTGACCCAGTTGATGATTACCTCTCGGTATTTGTGGAAAGTATTATCAAATGAATAGACGTAGATTCCAGCTCTCCACACTGCATGCTCACGAATATATCCTTAAGGCCATTTTATGGAGTTGTATTTGCACAATATGACGTGTGCACGGTGGCTCAATCAAAATTGCGTCGTGTAAAGCGGTGAAATGGCAAAATAGCCCCTGTTCTAATTTCGTTCGTACATTTGCGGAGTTGCACACCATAATGATAAATTATTGCAGCTATAAGATGCGCAATTACGCGCCCCGTGTGAAGCGAATTATTCTTAGAATTATCATTTGATTAAAATTTTAGTATTTCAACATAGCACATCATAGTCTATCAAATTTGGCATCCAAGTCTAGGTAGTGCCCACTGTGTTCATACGAACCCCTTTGACAATTTTTTTAACCTATGAATTAATCTTCGTTTTCATTCAGTCGCCTTCAAATGTGCTCGCCATCTCTCCCGTCTCGATGCACACCATCGCCTTGATATCGCGGCTTCATTCATTCAATCCAGGCATTTTCCTTTCCTTTATGCTAGAAAGACGTTTTCAGTCGGAGCCGCAGAGGCGGCGCGGATCCTTTCTACAGATCCACATGAAAGCTTCTGCCAGCCATGTTTTCTTTTCGCACACCCCTCCCCCCCTCATTCTTTCCCTCCCATTGAGTCATTCCTCTGGCCTTCCTCTTCACCGCTATTCCTTTGTTCCGCCAATCTCCATTTTTTTGCACTCCAGACCAGAAAGGACGCGCGCGCATTTCAGACTCATTACAAGCTCTTAAAAAGCGAGCTTTCTTAACCTTCCGTTAAGGAGTTTTTTTTCCACCCCACCACCGTCCACCGGCGTGCTTTAGATCTATTTGTATTTCGAATTTTTACCGGACAGATTCGAAGACGAGCGTCCGGTGTTATGGTGAAGTGGATCCCTATACGCAAGGAAATCTGGATTTTGGTCAAGTTACGCTCGAGTTCTTCCATAAGTGTGGAACGCTTTCTCTTAGTTATTCAATGGTTAATTTTGCGTAAAATGACAAGAGTGGAAAAGGAAGACCTCGAATTAAATATATGGAGCAGGTAAGGAAGGATGTGATGAAGAATATATCTATAAGTAGGCGTGAAAAGATTAGTTGACGGGAGAATCGTGTGGAGAGCTTCGTCAGACCAATCTTAGGATAGATGATCAGATATCATGAGGATGATGATGAAATGATCTTAGAAGTCAAAGTGTACCAGCCCGTAAATGTACACTGTGTTAAAGCGGCATTTAACGCTTTCAGAACCCAGGTGTGATGCCCGAAAATATTCCTTGCTGACCGAAGACCACGTGGACTGAAAATTTGCACAGATAATTAATTTCAATCGGCCATCAAAAGTCGGGGGAGAAGTCAGATAGAGGAGGAGCTGAAGCGGGGGAGCAGTCTGCCATGCCTCATATTTATTCAGAATATTCAAATAATCTCAGATGAGTGTCGCTAAGTCCGAGGTTCGTCGAGTAAGGATGCACCTATAAGGACCTGATGAGAATAGGGATAACAACTCTTGGCCCTGCTGGCACGGCTCGTGCCAAAAAATTATAATTTCTAAGGTAGTTCGAGTGGATTCTTTTACCATTACCCTTCCCCAATAGTCCTTGTGGTTCATATCTGGGATGACTATCTCAAGTGAGAGTCAGGTTAGTGGAAATAGCGAATTGGATAGGTAGGGAAAGTGATTTTATTTACACAATCGGAATTTCAGCTGAAAGATTTCGATTACGGACCTACCTGTACAGTCCAATAAATTATTTTCTGAATATTGCTCATCAAGAACCTTTGTGTTACATGGGCACTCACTGTCGCATATTTTTAATTATAGTGGCAGATAATTAGATCTTTCCATTTAACCTTTGCTGGCCTCGGTGGCGACGGGGTAAATTCATTGCCGGCCACAGAAGAGGTCGCGGGTTTGTGTCCCGCCTGGGTAGGTTTCCCATATCCAGAGCGTGATGTTCATCTACGTTTAATTGTTAAGTAAATAAAGTTAAGTAACCCCGAAGCAAAAGGATAATGGTGATGTTTTCGATCGTACAGAAATAATCAGATAAATAAGAATAAATGACATTGTGAAAAGATCATACAGGATGTGTGGTATTGCGGAAAAATGAATGGTCGAACAATTCTTTCAAGAGTAGAGTAGTATGGCATTCCTTTCGCTTATGGATACTAGTGCTAGTCTCCAGGCTTTTACGTAGAGTCTTGTCGCTGAAGACATTGTTTGGATATCTCAGTTTTTTCCTGGACATTAATTTGATTTCGTTAGACCTACATATATTTGTATAATCATTGGTAATAATAACGGCGTACAGAAGTAGAATACATTCAAAAAGGAGCCCTCACAATACTTTTTGTTATCGTTCGTTTTGACACCTTACCTTTTAATAAATAGGTTTCCCTTCTTCTTCAAAGATTCCAAAGACGTTTTGAGCTGAGCATTTTTGTCTATCACTTCACCTAATTATTTGCTTGTACCCCACCGAGGAAAACTTCCGAAGACGTCAGTGTTTTTAACATCCTTATCCTCAGTACTAGTTTTCGTTTTAAATGCATGAGTTGGGATAGGTATACCCGTGATGATGGCTCGTTGGTCGAGTACTCAGGTGGCGGTTGGGTCTGAAGGAAGTGGAATGGGGAGGAAGGGGTAAGAGAGGGGAAGGAGGCGCGATGGGGGTTGGAGGCGGAATTCTTAATTGTTCCCCGAGCGGCGGCGTGATGTTTGATTTTCGCTTCGCGGTAGTGTTTTATTTTTTTCTCTCCCCCCCCCCCCCCCACCAGCCCTCCCAACCTCTCTTCCCAGCAAGACCGGGTGCGTTATCCATTCCTCGCGGGGGTGATGGTAGTAGTATAGGATTTGTGCTTTGTTGTTGGGGAGGCTGTCAGGGTGTCTCGCGTTTTTTGGGCCCAAGAGGTGTGGCAGAAGATGATGGAAGGGGTTTTTGCTGGGCTCGGAGGGGTAGAAGTGAAGGAGTAAGAAAAAGGGGCCGGGAGTCGTGAAAGGCTTCTGTTTTGGTGATTGGGAATGGATTAAAGAGGGAGTTGGATTGACGGAGTGGTGGCAAAGAGGGGTGGCCGGAGTGGGATGAGGCCTTAAAATGCAAGCGTTCCATGTGAGAGGGAGGGAGGATGGTTTTGAGGGGAATTTTACGTGGGTTAGGGGGTGGTGAGAGAAGTGTTCATTAGTGAAAAGAGCCGTTGATGACGAAGATGAAGGAAGGACGGATAAGCATAGAAGGAAGAGGAATGAAAATGAGACACCGGCAAGATATGATTTTTCCGAATGAGGGTGTGGTGTTAAAGTCAAATTATGGTTGCCACTCGGTCATTCCAAGATTTCTTTTGTACTTGAGGTGCCTGGCGTTACCGGGCATTCGAAAAGATCTCAATGAACTTGGGAGTGAGAATTGTCACGGCGATAAGTTCATTTTTACTCGCCTTTTCTTCACTCGCTTCGTCTGTTTCATTGATGGAATCTTGTTATATATTTTTAGCCCACTTTCATCTCCGGATCGGTTTGAAAATTTTCACTCTCAATCGCTTCTGATGACAATGCTATATTAATTGATCAGATATTTGAAATTTTGTTCCAGTGTGATCTAATTATCAAATAAATTACTTTATGGAAAATAATATTGAATTTTCTCAATAGAAGGTTTTAGTTATGATTATTTTTGGCAGAAATTTCTTTAACAGCTCTCGTTTAATCCATTACATGAGTCATTGCTGAAAAGTAGAAAATTTAAATTTTAAAAACATCCTTACTGTTGAGTCAAACTCTTACGTTTGACTCAGCATGGGTAAGAAAAATAAAATAAAAGAGATTAAAAGACGCGCGTTTACAAAAACAGTATAAAATCAGCTAAAAAGTAAAAAGGAAATATTTTCATTGCTTGGAGAAAAAACTTGGGTCATGAGTTGGTGTAGACATTAATATTCTGTGCCAATCCTTGCTCACCTATCACGCATTTTAACGTTCATTTCTAATACACGTAATCAATACCAACGCTTTTTCTCGGAGTGATTAAATATTAATTTTAACGTTTTAGAGCATTTCATACTGTTTTGGGAAAGTGCGTCTTTTAATCTCTTTTATTTTATTTTTCTTACCTATGTTGAGTCAAACGTAAGAGTTGATGACAGAATTTTGCTTTTGTCTGCGTCGTCGTTAAACATGCCTCCTGAATTCAGAATAGAATTCTGAATGCAAGGATTTATAATCTTTTGGCATTTTCTCTGAAAACAAATGCACTCAAATTTCATAGTGCGCAAGTATAAACCAGAATGTAGAAATCATTTGGATCATCATTTTTGATCATGAAGCGGGATGGGACCCACTGGTGACACTTTCACCGTTCAATTTAAAAAGACCTATAATAAGTAGTAAAATTAAGAATTCGGTATTATCCCATGCATGATTTATGTATTTGCAGATTTGATGGATAGCTTGATGGCCTTGTCGGCCGCTTATCATAGGATCGCAGTTTCAGATCCTGAACTGACCCTTTGAATTTCCTAGAAATAAATACTCTCCCCATTACAGGAATGGGATTCCGGCCACGTGACTCTGAAAAAGTAAAATTTATATGCTTATGGCTTGGTCCGGGATGAGTTCTATCCTCACAAATTCAGCGCTTAGCGATCAAGAGACGCCACATACATTGCTATAGCCGTGAATCTTAATTAGCGATATGATTTGGCAGATAAGTTATCAAATTTATGGAAAATTTTAATGGTCACTAAGCAAGATGCCGAAGATACTAGCTTCAAAAACCAGTTGTAAAAGCTAGGATGCTTCAATCATTACCCACTTGTAGGCATGAAATAAAAATTGTGAATGCTTGTTCGTGCCAATTCTCGAAAAGTTTGGACAAATTTTAGGTCGGACACCTATCATCGTGCCCAGGAAATGACCGTCGTGATGATTTGCCACCAAGGAAAAATGCCTAACGTTTAATGAAAAAAATTTTGGGCCCGAAAAGACTCAACAAAATGGCCTTATGTGTGGGATTATGGGGGAAGAGTTGTTCATTAGCGAAAAGAGCCGGTGAATGAAGAGAAACCAAGAAAGAGAAAGATATGAAGAGAAGAAGAAGGAAAGAAAATTATAGGATGACAGAGAATAGATTGAGAAATGGTAAAAGCTTCTCCTATCATTATCTATCTCCATGCATGAAACAGAAATTTTGTATACTCGTTCGTGCCGATGCTTGAGTAGTTTGGGTAACTAACATGTCGGACACCCTCTCCAAACAATTGATCGTCTTGATGAGACACTAGAGAAAGATGCTTAAGGTATATTAAAAAACTCGGGGCCCAAAATGGTCTTATGCGTGGGATTATGGGGGAAGAGTTGTTCATTATTGAAAAGGGTCGGTGGATGAAGAGAAACCAAGAGAGAGAAATATTTGAAGAGAAGAAGGAGGAAAGAAAATGAGACGCAGACAGAGAATAGATTGAGAAATGATAGAAGCTTCTCCTACTATTATCTATCTCTATACATGAAATAGGAATTGGTTTTTCGTGCATACTCGAACATTTTGGACAATTTTGAGGTTGGATACCTATCATGGTACCCAGGAATTGATCTTCTTGATAATCTGACACCAGGGAAAAATGCTAAACGTTTATTTAAAAACGTCAGGGTCCGGAAAGACCCAACAAAATGGTCTTATGTGTGGGATTATGGGGAAGAGTTGTTCATTAGGGAAAAGGGCCGGTGGGTGAAGAGAAACCGAGAGAGAGAGAGAGAAAGATGTGAAGAGAAGGAGGAGGAAAGAAAATGAGAGGCAGACAGAGGATAGATTTTCCCGAATGAAGGAGTGGAGAGCGATGGGGGCTTTTGATGCGGGTGCGGAAGGGGGAGGTGCAGGGAAGGGGTGCGGCAGCATTTTCCGCGGGAGCAGGGGTGAGAGAGAGAAGGGGTAGCAGTTGGGGTGAGGGAAGGGTCGAGGAAAATTTCAAAGGGATTTTACGCGCGGTGATTATATTCTGCGAGAGCGTCAGTGTAAACACTTTTGCGAGAGCGAGCATTTTAACAGAGAGAGGAATGAAATTGAAGGAATAAGAGAGAAGAGATTCCTCGAAAAAGCGTGGTGTAGGTACGGATTGGTTTCCCTCCCGAGTTTTTTAAGAGCACCCAACTTACAGACGTGGCCGGCTTTTTTTTGGGTGGGGGAGGGCGTTTGAAAAGGGCGGGGGGGGGGGGGGTGGAAAACGGTTTTCCTCCGTCCTTTTCCTCGAGAGGTATTTAACCCCTTTGCAAATTCCGAAAGTCTTTCGGAGGAGTTGGAATTATTTTCGGTTTGAAAAGGGAGTCTTTCTTTAATTTTTGTAGATGATGATGATGCGAAAAAGAGGCCATTTGGAGAGTAAGGGGAAATACGCTGATATTCAGGTTGGAGCTGCTCTTTATATTACGTGCGTAATAGTTAGCTTTTTATTGTGTATGAATCTGAAGGAGGGTTACTTATACTTGAAATTTGGTATATACACCATTCGAATTACGTGGTTCTCTTTAGTTAATTTCTGGTTTTCCCTCAAGTTATTTTAGTTGTGTAATTAGGGTTTTTAAAGTGTAATTATTTTCAATTATTTTTATATTTTATCATAATTCTTTAATCATCATAAATATTATGATGACAATTCTTCTTTGATCAATAGTATGCTTCCAGGGAAGTGTCTAGTAGTGATGTTCAATTTTTTGAATGTTGATTTTACAATATCGTGGACTTATCAATCATGAATATTCAGCATGAATGGTAATGTTATTTTGTTTCTAAGAGCGAAATCTGAAATTTGGATCTTTTGGAGAAATAAATATAACAAATTAATTATACAATGATGCCAATTTTCTTTACAAATTTTTCTATTTTACTTTGGCATATTCGTTTAGTGAATAGGATCGTAAGCAACTAATTTTTATCCCAAATACTTTATTATTCTCATTCCTCATGATGAAACGATAGGAAAATGGTTGCAAGCAGTCAAATAAGCTAATATTGACGAATATTTTTAGTATGGACGATGGTCAGCCTTTTACTGAAGTTGAAGTAAAGATGCCATGAGTTTATATCTATGCACTTATGTCCGACCTATAGCATCTATAGCTTACATCAATATGCAACATTTAGCCTAGGGAAAACAGCAAGGATTCACCAAAATGATGAATTAATAATGGTTGCAGGCGTGACTTCGAATAAATCATTCATAAGGAAAGGCAGAGCACATCTGGTTCACTTGACGAATAAAAAATAATTCAAATAACCGGGGTTTCCCAACATGCGGAAAGCCAGCCGATTTAAGTTGAGCAAAAGGCGGTGTTATTTCTGGATCGATTGGCCTAAATAAATACTTCTAGCATTAATTTACGTTGCATAGGCAACGCATTGGCAGAAGCTTCATTAGAAAACATTTTCTGCGCGCCAGGGATGATTAGGTCGTATTTCACCGGAAGAAACATTTGCTGGAACAGTCCCTCTTCATATTTTGCAATTTTGCTTGGTGCTTATATCCGTAAGTATTTTAGTCGTGATCTCGTGCTCATGATAATCCGCGTGAAGGTTAATTATTGTATTATGATGCTCTCTTTTTTCTTAACAAAATTTATTGATATCTGCACATCTTAGTACTTTTACCTTTATCTTTTAGTTGCTCTAATCATGTTTATACTTCTTCTATACTATTTATTTATCAGTCCTAATTTATCCCGCTTGACCTCTGTGTTAAATATTCAAAACCAAACAATATTTTCGTCCCAGAGATACTGCGATTACTACAAGTTGCATAACGGTATGGAAAGAATGATTAGAGGTGAGCGAATTAGCAGGGCAAATGAATTGGAGAAGGTGGGAGAGGCACTAAAAGGAATATGGCGAGATAGGAAGAGTAGATGGATTACGTGTGTATGATAGGTGAAGGTAGAATTACTCCATTAAAAGAAACTAATGTGCGATATTCATATATGCGGATTTAAGATATAGATAATGATGGTTAATCTTCTTCTTTGGTATGACAAAAATGTATTGGGTGAAAAACATTTGGCCAGGGTGTTATGGTTTATCAGGATTTTAATTATGAATCGCCGATAAGAAAACCATACCCCTTGGCTACGTACTCTCTTCACAATTTTTTGAAGCTTTATATTTACCTCACCTTATCTATGTGGCCATCATAACCTCAAAAAGTTATTGGTCACCCCAAAAGATGATCGCCGTCCATGGATGATCCTCTCCTGGGGTCTCCTGAGTGATTATTATATATTTACTTCCAACTTCCCCGTACGCAGCACATAAATGCCTTTACAACGGAAGATTTACAAAAGACGTTACAAAACTCCGTGCCCTGGATAGGGGTCACCTACCTAGGCGGGATTCGAATCCACAACCTACGGTTTGGCTGGTTGGAACATTACCTCACAGCCACCGAGGCCGATATCAGAAGGGTTAAGGATTTTAAAATTGGAATATTTGAGATTGCCAGGATTTGAATTTTTGTACATGTCACGCCTCTTCAAAACTATGGTGCTCGCCTTACTCCCTCCGAAAAAGCACGGTTTTGAGCTTTTCAATCTCAATCAAACATTATATCGCTTTTCTGTATGCATAAAATTCTTCCTTCCATGAATTGCGTATAATTTCTTGGAACTATCTCGTTTGCGTGTTAATCCCTATTTACATCGTAAAATAGTTTTTGCACTCCATCATTTCCAATTTTTCTCCTCATTTAATCAGTATCGTGATACCCACTTAATCCATAATATTTCCGTATGTGTCCTTTACTTCTTTCTAGTTTCATACTCTACCTATTCTGTCCTTTGTTCCTCCTTCATCTCCATAATTGGATCCTAAAATATACCAATACTTTTCTTATTTAATACTTACCGAATCAAATGTTTTACCTTTGCACCCCCTATGACCTCTCATGATTCATCCTTTTTAGCCCGCGATGCATTTACCTCGCCGGAAATATTCAGATAACCACGAAAGCGAGGAGGGAAAGGAGAGAATGAGGAGAAAGATAAGAGGGAGAAACAAAGGTGGAAAGAAGACGGAAGTGGAGAACGGGGAGTAAAGATAGCGAGAGAGAGAGAGGGAGGGAGGGTCACCCATGAAAAATTCAGAGCGGGGCGACTCGGCTGAGGGTGGCGGGAAAGGGATGTAAGGAGGAGAGCAAGCGGAGAGTGTTTCTCTCGGGAGGAAGGAGGTGAAAAAAGCAAAGAAGAGGAAACGGAGGAGAGGGGAGGGACACATACGCACAAGTTGGGGGAATCAGTCGTGGTTGGCTCGGAGGAAAAGTGAAAGAGTTTGAGTGCAAACTGGGGGCACGTACGTATGTATGTACGTGTGTGAGGAATGAACACACGCGGGTTGGAATGTTTTTTTTAAATTTTTTTTGAGGGAGAAGCTATGTTTTTCGAGAAGGGTAGGGTGTGATGCAAGGAGGAGAAGGGGGGGGGTGGTACTAGGGCCTTGGATTTTGTTTATTTTGCTTTATTCTTTATTTTTTTCCCTTTACTTTTCCATTTCCCGTGGAGGAAGGAAAAAAAAGGGTGGGAAAAGCAACTCCTCGCATGGGGTGACGGGAAATAAAGACGCCTCGTATTTTATGGATGAGTGAAAGAAAGGGACTGCAGTTTCGCCGTTTCCTTTGAAAGGTGAAAGTTGGTAGCGTGTCTTTTTTTTTAATTTTTTTCACGGTGAGGGAAGGCGAGTATTCCCCACTACCCTTATATATCTCCTCTCTTTTTGCAAGCTTGCAAGCTCTTAATAAAAAAATATACGGTTTGAGTTTTGCAGAAATGTCACCTTTTTTTATATTACGTGGCACATGCAAAACGAGGAATGGAAAGTGGTTGGGGTGGGTGTGGTGAAACTTGTAGTCAAAAGGTCGCGAGGAAACCAGTGATTGCGTTGAAAATTAGAGACATGGTGTATCTTTGAACGTGTTAACTTCACACAAACAGTCGTGCAGCCAGAAACAACTGCGAGGGATAGAGTGAGGCGAATAACTTCTTTTGACTAATTACGGTTTCGCAAGGAAATTTATGAACAGCAAGTTCAAAATTAATGACTCTTTAGTAGTTACAGTTACTATATCACCAGGGAGAAGTAGTAAGTGGTTGACTTTTCATCAGAGGCTTATTTTTTTCTTCACCAACACTCAGTTTTGTACCACCTGGATCAAACCCAATTTTGGCTATTGAAGGTGACACAGATATTCCGCACGCATTCCCTTTCCATGCCACAATAGGAGTTAAAATTTTATCGAGAAGGAGTACAATATGTAGGGAAATTACGTCCTCTTCTTGCTCTGTTCTATTCTGTGAGAAACCTCTATGCTGCTCTATCAGTATTTTAAAAACAGAAGATTCTACAGCAGTTTTCTCAGGGAAAATATGAACTAAATTTCCCATCGTGAAAAGCATTTATAGCACTTTTTTCGTTTCTATTATCGTATTACCAAATTCTATTTCGTCGAGTTTACCTACTGACTCATAAGAGCTGATGGTATATTAAAAACTTCTTGTTAATATAAGACGCGGTCTCAGGCGTTACTTTGTGGAATTGCTTCATCATAGAATAAAATAAAATGACCTTGTTCTATTGCACACTTTATTTTAAATAGCACGACCCGGGTTTCAGCATCTAATGCAATCATCAAGTGATAAAGTGTGGAATAAAACGAAGTAATTGTATTGTATTCTATGAAAAACTTCTTGAATAAAATATATTGTCAGTGTTATTAGGTAAAAGTACTCACGATGATGGGCAAAATTTTTGTCGGAGAACTTCGGTAGGGAATAGAGTGGAAGCATTCACTATCTTGGGAGTGTCCCCCTTGCCTTCAATTCGTAATTTAGTGAATTTTGCTGATGTACTAGAAGCCTAAGTCAATGAAAAAATCTACATTCGGCAACCTAAAACCATTGTATTCACAAAATTCTCTATAATGATCCAATATTGACACTCACTCGGAAATTAATAAGTATTTTTACTGTCATTATTGCATCAGCATGGGATCCATAGTATTATTTTGGAACTTTAGCCCTTTTGTTTGCTCCGTCGCCCCATACAAATCCTTCGACGGCATCACCCACGATTTGACCTCGGGATCATTCGTACAGTTTCCTTACGAGTTCACTAGGCTACTATTTGAAAAGGGTTCAATGAAAAAAAAACTGACTGGTAGTTAGAAATTTTCTTTGCTTCCACCAAAAAAATTCTTCCCCCATCCTTTCCTGATTTCCTATCATAGCTTCTCTACTCTGTTACCTCTCTTCGTGGTGTGTTTCTTCGCTCTAAAAATTCACCCGCCACGATCCTTTCCCAAAGAACTCCTCACCACTCTCCTGAAGGCTTCAGCCGGAATTTTAGCCAGAGACCCTTCGCTCAGTAGCGATTCGCATTGTCCACTTGGCTCCTGAATTAATTTTAGTGAGGAGACAAAGACTGTAAAAAAAACCAACTACCTTTTTTCAGCTACCACCTGACAAAGTCATCGTTCTCACTTTACGTCCGTCTTACATTCGTTCCTCCATATCCCCACCTTGCTTCCTCCTCTTGGCCCTTCTCTGCTCTGTCATCCCACCAAATTCCAGTACACGGCACCACCAGGGATTTGAACTGGTTACTGGGGATCATCTAACAGTTAATTTTGCTCACAAGACTACCATTAGAAAAGGATTCTGTGGAGAAAAAAGTTTACTGGTTGGCAGACATCCTTTCTTTGCCTCCACCAAACAAATTCTTCCCTTATCCCACCCTGGTTTCCTTCCAGCTTTTCTCGATCTTTCTCATTTCCTGGTGTGCTTCTTCGCGCTATGAATTCACCCACTGCGATCTACCATCCACAAAGAATTCCTCACCACTCTCTTGAAGGCTTCACCCCGAATTTGAGCCAGGAACCCTTCGCTTAGTAGCAATATATTTTACCTACTAATCTACCAAATTCATTCAAGTGAGTCGATGAATTGTTTAAAAAAAATTTCCGACTAGTTGGCTGTAATATTTTATTTGCTTTCGCCAGACAAATTCTTCCACATCGTGCTTTCCTTCCACCGTTTCAATACATTGATCCCTCTCATCGTGGTGTGTTTCTTTGCTATAACCATTCTCCTACCGCAATCCATCCCTCCACAAATAACTCCTCTGAAGGATTTACTCCTCGGAAGGATTTGAACTCAGTACCCCAGATTACGCAAATTGATTGTGCTAGTACAGTTCAGTCAGTGGTTAGTAAGATCTACCTACCGGGCTACCATGAGGAAAAAATAATTCTCTGGAAAACTAACTAAGTGGCAGATTTATTTTGTTTTCCTTTCCCTTTTCTTTCGACTTTCTTTTCCCTGTTTCTTTCGCTTGTTTCCTATGCTCTATGTTCTTCTTCTTCACTCCCTCGATTCACGAGCCGCGAATTACCTCTCCCAAAAATAATCATTTGGAGAATCCACTCGGTTTTGAACCAGTGGCCCTTCGGTCAGAGACCGTACCAACTTACCATGTTGCTGTGAGGAAAAAATAACTCCAAAGAAGGAAATTGCCATGCACACCAAGGATGAAATTCGTCACGAAAAAAGATTTGCCATAGCTGGGATTCGAATCCGGACCTCCCGTTGCAGATCAGTTTTGCTATGTAGGTAGTGACACCACCTACTATCACAACTTGAGCGAACGTCAGGGATGGAGTTCACCGCTGAAGGTGCTGACGTCACAAGTTCACATAGCGGCAGAAGGGACGGAGGTCGTGCTCACTGAGCCACTTTTGGAAAAATTCCCTAGATTTGCCCTTCCCTAAATTTTGCTAGACGAATTTCGAAGCACTGCTTGAAACAAGTGACTTAGGTCGCAGTTATGTGCAAAAGTGCAACGTTATATATACAGCAAGGATGAAATTAAATGCTGGTGGTTGCTTTAGGGAAATGCTGCGTAGGTGACATTATCTGCTCGACGTTTCAATCCTCCAGCTGGGAGCGTTTTCAAGAGAAAACGAAAGGAGAAAACGATTTCTTTTGAAAACGCTCCCAGTAAGAGGAGTGAAACGTCGAGCAGATAATGCTACCTACGCAGTATTTCCCAAAAGCAACCACCAAGATTGATAAAAGAAGCTGTGGAAATCGTCACACAAAAAAGGATGAAATTCACCACGGAAAATTTATTACCTTAGCTGGAATTAGAACCTAGATCTCCCGATTGTTGGTCAGGTATGCTAGGCCGGTAAACCATGAAGATATCTTATTACAGCGATATTTACGATGTATTTTGCCGAAAAAGTGAATATAACTTTGTAACCGTGCGCCTGACTGCGCACGAAGTCACTTTTTTCATAAAGTGCTTATTGTTAGAAAATTAACGTTGGACAGATATAATTTTTGCTTCCACCAGACAAATCCTTCCCCCTTCCCGTTCCCTCTTTATTTCCACCGTTTCTACCTCTTGTTTCCTCCGCTTCTTCGCTCTGTCGATCCACCCGCCGCGATCCACCCTCCTCTGCCTCCCCGTGAGTGGATGCGACTCGTCCGTGGGAAACGAAAGCTATCGCCCGCTACTTCCTCTTTCTTCCTCCTCCTACTCTTACTCCCTGGCAACTTGTCAGAATTACACGGACGGCGGCGGCGGCAGGCACGGCTACCGCTCTCTCGCCCGCTCCACCGAAGGCGACGACGCCCGGCCGACACTTCACTTCGGGGGTCACTTGCGGCCGGGATTCGGGTCATGAACACACACTCCTTCCTGCACACGTGAATGAATAGATCCCCTGACGTTGCCGCCGTTCACTTTTTCCTGTATTTTTCCAGCCGGCGAGAGAGGGAGTGGTGTGAGGGTTGGAATAGGTGTGGTCATTCCGCTTGAAAGATATTTGCGGGGGTTGAATTATGGGGTTTCAGAGAGATTTTGGGAGGAGGATGGTTTGCTGTGGCAATCCTCAGTTTGGATGTTATTGTTGTTACCAGAACCTAGATATTTGGGAATGTTGTATTCAGGAAATTTTTTGCGAAAGAAAGAAAAAACTTGAAAAATTTTTGATTGGTAAATTTTGCAAGTCTCGGTGGAGGCAGACTGTAGTTCTCGCTAGCGAAAATGAAGGTCGCGGGTTTGAGTCCCACCTGGGTAGGTTACCCTTATCCAAGGCATGGTTATTTGTGATGGTCCATTGTTATATGTTGCGGTAATCCGATGTAAAGGCCAAGTGGTGGTGTTTTCGAGGTGATGAGTAGAAATAATAATAATCATAATAGGTAATTATAATGTCCTTGATTTAAATAAATATGCAATATTCTTTACCCTTGTTTTCAGCATTCAGGTTATTTATATGTTGGTATCAAGTTACCTAAGCTTCTCCCAAATTATAAATTCTCTGGATTCACTTTGTGGAACCACATCGGTATATTATGTATTAGCTCCAATTCATGTATCACTATCAAGTTCACGTTGACAGTGACTTGCAAATAGTTGAAACTTAAGGTGGCAAATTAAGTATTTCTGTGAAACATCACGAAGTTAAGTTATTTGAAATAAGATCACATTTACTTAATGATAAGAGGTTTGTAAAAAAAATATTAAAGAGCCCTTTGAGAAATTTAATTTTTCCAAAATTTTGTTACCCTTATCTCTTGAATTGCCATTGATATTACTTTACCTATATACTACGCCAGTTACGCGTAATAAAAACTATGATCCTCGTCGTCACCTTAGAAGATACTCTCGCCTCACATTTAAACTACTCTACGTTCTATCTATACCATTTATGTAATCTCTGCTAATTTCATGGAGGAACTCCTACAACCAGTGCAACAATACGGGTATCAAAGAGCATAATTTACCGTTGCATATGAGTTCTAAATGTAGGTTTAAAGGTGGATCAATTTCGATGAATTATTCAGCAAGATAAATATTTATCACTTGCATTTGCCAGTCGATTAGCCAGTATCGCTTTTTCGCGTGATTTGGTCCCTTAGAGGGACGATGGTTGAGAGGAGGAGGTGGCCTTCATTACGCGATCCATAAACGAGACCCTTCTCTGCTCGGCCTGTCCCGGGAATAATTTATTTCACCGTACATCTCAGTATGACCTATCATCCATATTTACCATTTTCTCTCGTTGTGTGCGCAAATGTTATTTCTGCTACGTGAAAATATGTTTAATAGAACGTATAAAAATCAGTGAAATTGCCACATTAAAAGCATTTGCTGTACTTATTAACTGTTGCTATGACAAACGCTGGAGTCCAAAATATTTTATGGTGCTGCAATATTAGTGAAGATGTGAAAATAGATTTTTAGCGATTTCAGCTGAACGATATAAATGGACTTATTTCCGAGGTACAAATAGTATTTTTATAAAATATATTTTTTGCATGCCTTCAAATCTCTCATAGTTTTTAACGAAAGTTTTTTTTCATACTTTAAAAGCTTGAATCTATTCTTCTTAATCGCTTAATCCTAACTTTATTTTTATTCTCTTGTCTATTCGTAATTATTTTATGATTGGTGTCTTTGCAATTATAACAAAATCCGGTATTTTTTGCGGTTAATGCATGTGAATGTACAAAATTTTTATGTTTAGACTTGTAGACACACAGTAAGGAATTCAATTTCATGAGTTCCAAGTTTGACAACTCTATACGCTTTGATGCATTTGACCTGTTTTTCAACGCTAAAACTCCTGGAGGTAAGGCAAAATAAGAGTGATAACCTCAAAATAAAATGAAATTAAGCATCAGCCCTTTTCTGCTGATTTTTGGATAGGTTTACAGTGAGTTAGCATGTAATTAGTAGCTTTGCAAACAGAACCGTAAATGTGTTCATATTCGAGGTTTACATTAAATATAATTTATATTATTCGAGGAACGTGTAACGATGTGAAAGTGGAGTGGAATAAATAGGGAGAGAATCGGGATAGAGGAGGAAGTTTGGGAGAGGGCAAAGTAATTCAAACCAAAAAGATGACGCAAATTGATTGAGCTAAATTTGATTCAAGTGCATCGGTGTCAAGTTTCAGAGACACGGGCGCAGGGGAAGGAAAGGCTGCGACAAAAGGTGGCCTTAAGTACCAGAGATAGCGGAGCGAGTACAAATTTATGCCGGAAAGAGAGGGGAGGGGGATGGGGTCATATAAAGGAGCACAGACAGGGTAGATGGGAGGGGATGTATAAATATTGTCGTTTGGGCGGAGAAGGGGGTCGGGCGTTCATGTGGTCGACAATTTTCGTCCCGGGGTTAGGATTGGGGGGGGGGGGGGTGAGGGAGAAGAGTAAGGGGTGGTGACCCCCCGCTGAGATATGCTCATGTGGGAGAGGGAGGTTTCGGATGCGCAGGGAAGAAGTGTACCAGTCGCTTCCGCTATCCCGCTCCGACGGCTGACAAATTCCCTTTTTGCCCTCCACCGGCTTCCCTGAACCGTCCCCCGACACTTTTCATTCCGTCGTGGCGAGAGAGGAAGGAGCGTGTGCCCAGCAGAAAGGAAAAGGACGGGTCGTTAGGGGAGGAGGTGGTGAAATTTCCGACCATTCAGTGCGGGGGGGAAGCGCTAATTTCATGCAGATCGGATAGTGTGACTCTCTTCCACCCACCATGAACCCTATTTCTCTTAGCCCTATCGTCCTTTCTCCCTGACTATAGCAGTAGACGTGAGGGAGGAGATGGCAGATGAAATTCATCCATGCGCCCAGTCATTTCCGGCTGAAAAAAACCAGACACGATGTATGTTCAAGAAAAGGTCTTATATGATACATTTATTAATGTATGACTTAAACACTAATGCAGCTATCCCAGGTACGTATATGCTGTAGGTATCATATTTTTCATCCTGAATCTCAAATTTCAAAATTAACAAAATTTCTGACAATCCAGTGTGGGGGGGAGCGCTAATTTCTTGCAGATCGGATAGTGTGACTCTCTTCCACCCACCATGAGCCCTATTTCTCTTAGCCCTATCGTCCTTTCTCCCTGACTTTAGCAGTAGACGTGAGGGAGGAGATGGAAGGTGAAATTCATCTATGTGCCCAGTCATTTCCGACTGAAAAAAACTCGGACAAAATGTGTATTCAAGAAATTTATTCTACAAAGGTCTTATGTGATACATTTTACCCTTTTTTACCGCTTACCTTCTATTTTCAATTCCATCTCGAAGACTTCTTCCTCTCTTTGCCTCCTTTCCTCTCTTTGCCTCCCTTACCAATTTCAATAACCAATTGAAAAGACTTTCTTTTTGATACACACCTTTTGTATGTATTGTATACGTTGAAAATGATAATTATTTATGATATTATTTTTATAATTGTTTTTATATTATATTTACATAATTTTTTTGTTTAAAAAAGCCAATGTAAAGTTCATAGTGCTGTTTTTGGTTTTATGTTAATAAATTTATTAATATATAACTTAAACAATAATGCAGCTCGTATAGGCACATGTATGCTATAGGTATCATATTTTTTATTCTTAATTTAAAATTTCAAAATTAACAAAATTTCCGACCATCCAGTGTGGGGGAGGCGCTAATTTCACTCAGATCGGCTCTCTTCCACCCACCTCCCTTAGTCGTATCATCCTTTTCCCTGAATACAGCAGTAGACGTGAGGGAGGGGATGGAGAATGAAATTAATTTATGTGCTCAGTCATTCCCAACTAAAAGAAATACTCAGATGCCATATTTGTTCTAGAAAAATGTATTCTTTAAAGATCCTATGTGATACATTCATTAATTTATTCCTTTAACATTAATGCAGCTATCCAAAGTACACATTTGCTATTACTTTTATTATCCTATACATGCCATGCATTGAGGTCTCCACTGTTTGACGTATCTCAGTTTGTATGTGATTTGCAGGCTAATGAATTTTAATTGATACACGATTTCATAAATAATGTTCCATTTCATAAATTCTTTGTATGCACTTCTCAGTAAAAATTTTGCTTTTGGTTCATTTTTTTAAACTGTGCAAATTTTCTAAAGAGGTACATTTGTTTGCAGTGTTTATTTAACATGGACTTTCGCTCTACAAAATTCCAATGGAATTTAAAAATTATTGAATAATAAATATAATAAATGTTTGGAAAAAGAAAATATACTTCTGAATTTAGTGTATGCAGGCATTTAATTAGATATGTTGATAACATTTTTGATAAGGTAAGGTCTTATATAGTAAGTTTTACCTATACAATTACACCTACACTCGCAATTCCTTATAGGAGCATCATAAAATATGTAAAATTAGCATATATGATACGTACTCAGTAGAGGCTGTAAAATCGTTTGACTGGGTTGAATGAGGCATAAAATAAAGCCAAACATAAATGGCGTCAATTGGTACATTATTTTCTCACATTTAACCAGTGAAATCGTATACTAATTAAGTACAGCGTCATCGCAGTGGTGGGACGATGTGCTGAAGCGTGCAGACCTTCGGGAGGAGGGTTAGGGTTCGGTGGCCTGTGCCGAGTTTGGCGGCTGGCGGAAGTCGTCCCGGGAGGGTGGGGTTAGGTCCTTCTGCCGACGTCGGGCATCATCCTCGCCGGGCTTTTCCGGAGGGAGGACGCGTGCCGTGGTCTATCGGGCGGCGCAGCACCCGCTGCCGACGACGTCGCATTCGGCCGCCAAAATCGTCCCCCCTCCCGCTCTCTCCTCATCGTCCAGATCGGCGTCCGCCCTGTCCACAATGCACCGCGGACCTCCCTCCCCCTCCCCTTTCCCCCGCTCAACGCACCGCACCCCCGCCTCTTCCCGCTTTTCGTCTCCCCCCCCACCTATCGTTCCCATGACACGCACTCCCAGTATCCCTGCTCTCCACTCGTATCCTACATGCTATCACGCACGGGTGGTGAATTACAATGGAGGTGGGTGGGGAGTAGCCTGGCTTTCGGGTGTGTTTGCTCTCGGGAGGGGAAAGGTGTGAGAGCTAGGAGTTAGGTTTGACGTCTATCCTTTTAGATTCCCTCTCTTTCTCTCCCTGGCGTCCTCGAAATCTTCTTAAAGCTGTCGCAGTCGCTGTTTTAAGCCATCTCGTTCCAAGGGTTGAACCCTCGATCAAAACTAGAGGAGGCATGTCGTGGTCGTTCAAGTTGTGATAAAGAAAAAGTTAAGTAAAGAAAAATTTCGAGGAAAATTATGACAGCGCTTTATTAGTAAAAAAATATTTCTATTTTAATTATGAACTTTATGATAGCATCACTTTTCTTGGATTTGAAGAAAATTTGTTAAAAACTTTCGCGTTGAACTTAATTTCCTTTTGCCTCAAGGGGGGGGGGGGGAGGCGGCCCCCCGCTGGGTACGCCCATTTCTCGTTCGTACGGTATGCAATTGACAAGTAAGTGTCCACACAAGTGACTCTTTTTGTCTCCAATTATGTCCCTCAACATTAGATGAGCATAACTTCGAGGTATTGAGCTAAGTTTCTAATCTAGTGTGCCCGAGTGAAGTGTTAGCTAGGAGCTAGGAGTAGGTTTGACATCTCTTTTAGATTTCCTCTCTCCCTGACATCCTTGAAATATTCATAACGCTGTCGAAGTCGCTGATTTATGTCGTCTCGTTCTTACGGTTCGCGGTTGACAAGTCGGCGTCAACGCAAATTGAGTTTTTTTTCTCCCTCAAGATTAGGTTAGCATAGCTTCGCGGTATTCAGCTAAGTTTTGAACCCAGTGTGCCTGAGTGAAGTGTAAACTCTAGGGATCTGGTTTGTCGTTTATTACTATGATTCTTTCCTCCATGCCAATCGGAAACAATTTTGCGCACCGTAATATCCTCTCTTATATCGTCTTCCTCAAGTAAGATGATTTTAACATCTTGCGTAGCTGACCAGGCTCTTTGAGGAGACCGTATTCGCGTTAATCATTCTAATGTCAACGTATTTACCCTTAAGGCGACTCAGTAATCTTGCGGTGAATGATGTTAGGATACTAGCCTTCAATCTGCTCGATTATACTAGAAATATTTGGAGGACGTTATGAGAGTTTTAACTGATAAATCCCTATCTAGCAATTACTTAAGTCCATCAGTTTTTCTAGCTTCTTCGTTCGACCTATAATTTTAATTGTGTGCTAGTTTCCCAGTACATTTTTTGAGGCCATCGAGGTCCTAGTGGAGTGTGTGGAGGAAACTACCTAAGTATGATCTTCTGCCTATCTTACTTGTTGTATCACGTGACATGTTTCCTTTGGCGCCTTTCTTTAACCATAGGCCGATTTTGGGGAGGGGGTTATTTCCTTTCACCCATTCCTCACACTATACATCCCTCCTTCGATTAGCTTGCAATGAATATGAAACAGAATTATGCTAATGTTTAGCACTAAAAATATGTATCTTTTTTAAAAGGGACGTAATGCTTAGAATCAACGGCATCGTGCAGTATATTTCCCTAAATTTAATCATTATCAAGTGTGTAGGATTAACAACTACTTGCATAAAGTCTCTTTTCTCACTCCCGTATTCCTCTAGTGCATTTATTTTACCCCCGTCTCGTACAAATGAAATTTCGTCGGTGCGACTCCAAAAATACTCTGTATTCTCTGTTTGAAACCCATTTGTCGGAGTGATCAGCGATGTGAAAGAGAAGAAATAGGTAGGCGTAGAAAAGATAAACTGATAGGAGAACTGAGTGGAGAGCTGCGTCAAACCAATCCTAGGATAGTTGACCAGTGATGATGATCGTTATATCTATCCTGCTTGGTTCTATGTATGAAGTGATAACGCAGATGAACATTATACTCATTGTCAGTGTTAGCACTTACCAACGGATCATGAGTATTACGCGTTGATGATTGCCATTTTAGGGCTTACTTATAATTAGGCTTCGGCCATGTTAACTGCGGTTTTAAAAGTTGAGTAAAAAACTATTTAATATCACGAATAAACGAAGGTTATGTAAACTCTAAATGAATTCTTCTTGGAAAATTTTTTCCCATATTTTCTCACGCATTGTGAAAGCCATTACCCCACTCCATTGATAGACTGTATAATCGTTCTATTTTATGCATTCATGCATCAATGGAGGCAACGCTTCCATTAACTGAGCTATTCATATTTATATTTTGGAACAGCATAAGTTAATAGCTTTTTGTCTTCTTTTCCCTCCTACTCCATTGCGCTTTTTAGGCTATTTTTTGCTTAGAAGGTTGACCGCAAGTCAATTTCAGCGGTATCTTTTCATTCCAGAATACTGCCATTAGCCCTGTTTCATTTGGAATGCGAGAAAATGAAGTAGGTTTTAAATGAATTGAAGCAGCTGCCATAAATTACCATCCTAATTGTATCAGATCAAAAGATAAGTGGTGAACTAATTATGAACGTGAGATAACCGGTCTCTCTTGGCAGGTGTCTTAAATGTAATAATCCTTGAAAAAGATGACTTCTGGTTCCTCTACAAGTTTTTTTTATTACTGTGTCCACCTTTGAAGCTAATTGGTGTTCACACTGCTCAAAACTAGTCACCTGCCCATTATATGGTTTTGAACTGAGCATGTTACCATTTATTTAATACATTGAATGAATGAATTAATTTATTACTCCAACCTTAAATGTACACTTTTTTTTAACAACACAAAATAAAATGGACCTATTATAGGTAGCTTCAATGGTTAAAAGAAAAAACCAGCATGGAAGCTACCATCCTAAAAATTAAATTCAAGGCAGGCCAGCAAACAAAAGAAAGTATGTATAATTTTTCTGAAACATTATCCTTATGAAGCCTATATGTGACAATAACTTACAATATACAAGAACAAAGTGGACAAAATAAAATAAATTTCTTTTTTCTCCTTTAACAAAAAATATAAAAAATAACATTCTTAACGGATTAAGCGAGGCAGATTGACTTAAACTTTCACCTAAGAATTGTGTTTGGAAATGTATGACATTATGTTGTGCCATTCATCATAAAAGGAATAAATGATATTTTACGGTGTTTTTGGTGTATTGATTTATTTTTTATTCTCAATTACCCCAGAAATCATCACAATGAGGCCTTTACGTCGATGGTTTCAACAACAACCAACGAAGTGTGGGAAAAATCACGTCTCACACATAGGTCTACGCCTTGAATAGGGGCAACCTATACATACGAGACTCGAACCCGCGACCTATTGCATGGTAGGCACCGCCCACCCGCCGCCACCGAGGCCAATAGATAACCAGCCGACAGGCCCGAGGTCATTTGTTTAACCTTAATGTTTGTGTATGCTTTGAAATGGCCAAAATGTCACTTTGAATATTGTTAGAACTATCCCAACTATTCAGGCATCATATAGACGAATCACATGTCATAATTGCATATCTATGACTCGAAGGGACTTGGGATTCCTGTGATTAGAACCCTAGTTGTCGCAGTGTCAATTACTCCTTTATGTTTCCCCTGGCAATTCTATAGTTGTGACCGACGAGTTCATGGATAGCTGCCCCATAGTAAGTGGATGACAGTAATCCCAGGACGCCCTGCACTCGTTCCCCACTGGCATTTAATGTCATTCCCCATGTTTGCATCTCAGCTTACGGCCCCTTCTCTCCTCGATGCAACCCGTTATAAATCCAATTCCGCCCTCGACGCTTAACCATATCAAATAACTACCAAATCCGTGCGACCCTTGGGCCCCTACCGCAATCCCCCGCCCTCTCGCCGGTGAAACCCGCTGCAATCAATTTGATTCTGCTTTATACTCCGCCGAATGCAATCAATGCCAACGGTATCATTGTAGGGTTTCATTGTATGAAATCACCACGGGGTAAAGGAAAGAATGTTGATGAATACGCCGTAATATCGAGCTGTGTTACTCGCTTTCAGAGTTGTTCATTACGATTAGAGTTCTTATTTTCAAATCACAAAATTGACACCTACATGGGTGGTATTGGTAACGAAGGTCACTTTCCTGGATATTTTCCTTTTGCAATACCCAACGTGTATAAATAACGCGGCAAATATGATACAGCTTGCCATATAAACCAAGAATGAAGTCCCTCATTAGGAAATCATTTGGCTTAACCGGGATTCGAACCCGTATCTCCCGATTGCCGGTCAGGTATGCTACCAGTTACACTACCAAGCCATCTTCCTAGACGAATCTCATTTGGAGATCCGGGTTCGAATCCCAGCTAACCCAGATATTTTTTCATGGCAAATGTCATTCTTGTTGTGTATAACTCTGCACTGGTGCGCGCGGCTGCGTACGAAGTTCCTTGCTTTATGAATTGCTTTGAATCAGGGTTGGCAAGTAAAACGGAACGAAAGTCAAAAGCAGTAAAATTTCAATAGGTTCGTTCCTAGGAGCGGAATGTAGAAACGAAACGAAATGGATTTAAATCCGGGGAGCTAAACTCTGGGTCGAAACGAAATCGGAGTCAAAACTACTTCGGGTCGAAACTTAACTAAAACTCTGGTACGAAACGAAATGCAGGTAATTTTTCGCACCGTAGTCACCGTAGTATGAAGTATGGTCGAATGAAGTAATGGTTCGGCCTACCGCCATTAGATGCATGGGGGACATATTTTTACCACTAAATGGAGAAAGGTGAACGCAAACTGGCCATACGATTTTCAAGCTCTTTCCACGTATGTCAAACGTAATGGGTCGAAACTATTCCCTCTTATCCCTCTCCTCTCAACCTCTGGGATCGAAATTTAACTATAAGCAGCGGAGTTTCGATTGATTTAGTATCGTTCCCGGGAGAAAAGTTTCGTCCCGGGTCGAAACTAAACTCCTAGGTTAATTTAATTTCGTGCGGGAGCGAAACTAAACCTAGGCCTCTTATTTTCGTTTCCCTCCGGGTCGAAACGAAAAATTTTCGTTTCTTTTCACTTGCCATCCCTGCTTTGAAAACAGCTAGCCCTTTCGTACTCTCTCTCTCTATTCTCCACTCTTTGCCTCCTCTTCATCTCCTCTGGCAATTTTCTCCTCTGTTTGCACGTCTAAAATATGGCGGGCGAATAAAGAGGATTAAAATGAGCTTTTGGGAGGCGTCGCGCCACTTGTTCGGCATTCTCGGAAGTGAGCGCAATCAACAGTTTTCATCGATGCCGAACGCCCGGGGAAGGATCAGCGAGCGATTGATTTTGTAATGCCCCGCTCGGAACATGCTCCGACACCAGCGGGCGACCACGCTAAATCCACGGCGAACGAGTATCCGTTGCCACAATCCCGTAAAACCACCACCTCACCCCTCCTCAATCGTGCGTCGCCCCCATCCCCTCGTTGTGCCCTTTGGATTCAGGAAGAATTTCATTTGGGGGACATCCTTCCATCGCTGTCCCTTCCAACTGCCGCCCCCTCCCTGATGCATTGATTCGACTGCCCCATAAATCCCTCTATAAACCTCTGCCCTCTCATGCTCATCCCAAACGCCAGATTTTTCTATCTCCCTATCGTTGTGGCCGGTAGAGCGTGGTGGTCTAGAATGTAGTGCGTTTGGCTCCTGAATGTCGAGTCCCAGGTTCAAACTCCTGATGATTCTGTTACCGATTGGTAATGGCCTAAGTATGAGGGTCGAAACCGGTAGAATTTTTTATAAATAATATGTGGAATATAACCGTGTTTATTTTTGGATTTACCATGTCATAATTCCACGAAGGGAACTCGTGAACCATTGATTTTATAGAGGCCCTTAGAACAAGGGTCCTCAACCCGCGGCCCGGCGGCATATTTCTTGCGGCCCTATAGGCTAAAAAAAATATTGTATCACGCCATTTAATGTAAATTATATATCGACACCCTCGTCAAAAATAAACAATGACATAAAAAGCATTAATTCATTTAGGTTTTTAACCAATAATGGTTGTTGCACTTTGAATTTAACAGTTCGTTTTATTTTATTGATGTGGCGGTAAAGTGACGTGGAGCATTGTGGCCCTCTGGACGATGTGAAATCCATTTTTGGCCCTTGCATTTAGAAAAAGGCTGAAGACCCCTGGCCAGGAGGGTACAGCGTTTGTCTTCGGTATGCCGAGTCCCGAGTTCGCATTCCGGATGAAGACCTTATTATTCAAGTATTCTACCGATTAATGTAAGTTTTCATGTAGTAATTACGAAGTAGTCTGGTAGCCTTCCCTCCCTTCATGGACTTCCCATGGCGCTACATTCACATGCCTGCGGCTTAGTGTGGGGTGAGTTCTACGCTCACTTTCCAAACCAATATTTGGGTTGACTAACAGTACTGAGTGATAGTTAAAATCAGCAATTGCCAGCTTACAGCTAAATTAGTGTGTAAAATGCACGAGTTTTTTTTTACTCAATCTCTAATCACTGGATTAACCGGGCATAATATCCAAATAATTACTAAAGGCGTATTTATGACATGCACGATTACGATAAGACACAAATCGTGAGTCTTAGTCTGCTGAGGTAACTGCTTATCGTTATTGTTAACACAAATAAACCATAAATATACCCTTACCACAATTACCAGCTCAGATAATCGAAAATACATTACTGAATCCAAACTCCTGGCCTTCTGGATGAATTCGTATGCTTCGGGGGCGCTTAGGCTGCTCAATGTGGTTGAAAGATGATAATTCAGCTAGATAGATGTCAGAGAGGAAGCAGATGCTTGCCAATGCACAGAGTAATTAGCAAAGACAAAACCTGAAAAAGAAGAATAATGTTCAACCACCATTTTATAGATTCATGTGGAAAAAAATGAACGAAACAAGAAACACACAGAACAAACGCGTATTTATTACTCTGGTGCCAACTTTGAATCTACCGATGCCATTTCAATTCTCTTTTCGCTCTTCTTTGAAGGTAAAAGTTATTTTCTGAAATTGGTCTTAGATGATATTAGAGCAGACCTTTAGTGCTCTAATCTCATACGCTAGGTATTTATAGGAATGATTAGCGTTAATTGACGAAGAATGAGATAGACTCGAAATCAGATTTAAAATGCTATTAAACTTGCCGAGAAGATCATGGCAATACTTCATATTACTCGGATGTAGGAGTACATTCCAGCCCTCCACACAAAAACACGGAGTTTGGGCTTAGTTTTATTATACCTAGACGGCTTCATTGAAGAATACCCCATGGAGATGTTCTCTACTCATCCAGCAAGATATATGCCTTTTTTGGAACAACTTAATGTGGCATAAATCCATATTTATTTATTTCTTACGCCCTGTAAACAGCACACAGGCCTTTGCAACAGGGAATTTTACAGCACTCAACAAGGACGATTACGAAAAATGTGGAGTTGAAACCTCATTAATAGCATCTGTTTGTTGAAAAAAGATAAAATGGTATCAATAGAATGAGAAAATTTGTTATTTGAGACTCTCGGACAATTCTATTTGGCAGCACGAACTATTCTATTTTTGGCGCCAAGATATTTTGCGCACTTTTGCTACCATTGAATGGAGGGAACCATTTGTTTTTGTCTGTTATTATTGGCCGTGCACAGAGAGTGCAGGCGTTGTTGCAGGTGCTCATGTGCTTTGTCGACTCAACTCGTATTTTTAAATCGCATTTGCAACATAGTCCACAAATTTCCTTTGAAGATGATTTTTTTCGTAGTTTTCCCCTACTCCTCTAGCGCGAACACTCTTCTTTCAATGAAGTAGTGAGAAGGCCGAAGGTTTTGCCTATCATAAAGCATAAAAACAATCTCGAGTTCCCAAAAATGGATATCAAGATTGATGCGTAAGTTGGGCTTTCATTAAAAACAAAATGTCATAAAATGTGTCTCACAAATTCACACCAAGTTAAGTTGTCGCGAACAGGGATTTGCTGTGCCTTTGTAGATTCAATTACCGTCCTATACAACTTTCTGTGCACGAATCACTCGCTGGCCAGGAGCCGCAGGTCTTCGGAAAAGTCACTACCACCACCGGACTGAAAACTAGGACCCTCGAAGTGGGAGTCAAGCACTCCAGCTCGATACTCCACGCCGGCGTCATTACCTTTGGATTCGAATGAGATAGAAAGGGATGTTCCGCCAATAGTCATCCCCCAACCCCTACGCTCTCCCACCCACCCTCGCAGCCAATCCGCCCACCCCCCTATCCCTCTCTATCCCCCGCCGCCGCCAACGCCACCACCCCTATCCGCTGACGCTCATCCCTCGCGGGGGCTTCTGTTGAATAATTCACGCGGATGTTACCCATCCGAAAGCACACCCAACACAGCCCGCCTCACCGTCAGACCTAAAACCCCCGATCTCCAACCAGCCCCGCGTCATCTCATACCCTTTTTCCATTGCCTCCACCTCTCTATATCCTCTCTCCACTTCCCGTTTCCCTCTCCTCTTGATCACAATATGTTTCCATTAGCGATCCCCGTCCCATAGCTCACTTTTGCCATCCTCTCCCTCCCCACCATCCCTTTTTCTGGGCTTAAATGCGTCCTCCCCGGCACTAAATTTCGCTTCGGTTCCGCCTCCCGTTTGAGGGAGACTCTCTCTCTCTCTCTTAATCGCGTTCGTGTTTTGTCCACGCACAAGTCCGTACGGTGGCTTGTTCAGGAGGTCAGTGCAGGTAAATTAATCTCACTTCCGGACTTGTTTTCGGTGGTGGTCGTTCCGCGTACTCTCATTCTTACAACTTTGAGGCGGTGTTCAGGAGTGTTGTAGTGGTCGAACAGTATCAATACATTCTTTTTTATATACGTCGATTTTGTTTTCTCCCGTTTGCTCTTGTTTTGCGTGGTTGGATGTCTGTCAGAGTAGGCCATTGAAGTCGTTGCTGGCCCCTTAACGCACGGCCTAGCCAGTATTTTCGTTCAGAAACTGAGTCTCTACTGTGAGGCACGAAAAAAGTATTTTTGAGCCTAAAAACTCAATATCCATATGGAAGCTAATGATATCGTGGGATACATCGTAAGTGTGTCAGTAGGAATGGTAACTAATTATATCGCGGGTAATAATGTCTGTAGGCATTAATGCATTTCATACCATATGAACCTTAGATGTATTTTAGGTTAGTTCAGCCTCCCACAGAGTATTTATTTATTAGTATTTTTTTTTAGTCTATGAGATATTGACACTGAGTAACCACCTTTGTTGCTATTCTCAAGTTTTAGAAAGGCAATTAACTTCCTTAGATATGGTGACTCAATTATTGTGAAGTATGAGCTCTGCATCTTACTGAGGGCTCCTCATCAAATTATTTTCTGCGTATATCACAGACGGTGTACCCGAAATAGGTTTATTCAGTTATGAACTTCATGTTTTTCCCATGAGTATTTAACGTTCCGCTGATGTAAATATATATGTTAATTTTAAGAAATTGGTTGCACTCAGAAATATACTGGTAGCGAAATTTAGTGTATTTCCCCACTGACGAATGGAAACATTGTAAACGTCTTTTCTCAGTTATATCTTTTACATTATATAAACTTTTGGGGAATCATTAGTAAGATGCAATAAGACCACTGCAAGAGTCTGTCTTCAGGGAGGTGTTCATCATCTCAGGTAAGGCCAATGATGACATATAATCATAATAACATAATCTGGTAACTTATGTTTATTGCCTGATACACCACATTCATTTTCCTGAGCGTCTCATTGATCCTACGATTTGCCATCCACTTCGCCGGGGTCACTCCAAAGCTGATTTAGAGTACCTATAGATTGCGAATGGTTTTTTTCTATGGTAGCGTGACCTTTTTACTGAGCGCTTTTTCTGTCACCCCACTCCGTTCTTCTCTCCCATACTGTCCATTCACCATCACGCTGACCGCCTGCCCACCGCTCAATGGCCTCAATTATACGAAACAGGAGTCTCTGGCAAAGTATAGCGATGCTGACGCTTGCCTCGTCCTCCTGCTTGCCGTTTAATCACAATGGATAAAAGAATAAATTATGTTTTGAGAATGCGATATAATGCTTAGTTCATTGTTGCCGGGAAATTTAGGGACCATTGTGTGTTTACATGGAAGATATCTATTCGGTTCACACGGGCAAGCCTCGCGTGTTATCCATCGTACTCTAAATCACGTATTCACTGATGCCCAATGTCGATTATCAACTACGAAGATGGGCCCATACATACTGTTTTCCTATATGGCCTATAGTTCCAACGGCACAGAGGCTCAAATTTATGACGACTCGTAGTTAGCTGCCTTTTCATACTATAAGCTTACGCGAGGATGAATTTCTGCAAATATTTTGTTGGGTGGATATGATAACAAACTCATCTGTATGCCTATCATGCGCCGAAAGCACGAAGCTCATTACGTGTCTTGCATCGTGTTTTAATGCAGAAGATGTGTCAAAACATTTTGCTACGGATTCCATGCCGTTGAACGTCGTAATCGTAAGTACCTCCATTGTGTGAATTCATACATATTTCAAAATCGAGTGCGGTGATGGGGCGAAATGCATTAGCCATTGCATTGCATTCATCAGCCTTTGATTATTTGAAATATCGTATAAATCGTGAAGATCTTTGTAAAATATTTTGGTAGCATTTATAAAACTGCAAATCAAGTTTTTTTTTAGTGCGTCCATTACGCAGTTTCAGGCATTTACGTGGCTAATGTGAGGTAGCAATAGTGTCAATGAGGTATGCTTCACATTGCGTCCGACTTTCACTGCTCTCTCAAAATTATGGAATGCAAAGGCCATTGCTGACGGCCTCGGTTTAGCAAATATTAATGCCGCGTGGTTTTTATTTTCAATGCCGTAGTTTATTTGTAACATTGATAACATTTTCTGCAAGATCTTATTTTTTCAGCAATTTGAATGCCTGCCATTATCTCAATGCGTTTCGCTGGAAGTAAAATTTTATAATCCCTGCTTTGTATAGCTAAGTTTTGCGATTGTTACAGATTTATCAGGGGAAAAAAAGAATATTGCTCTTTTTATCATCTCCCGCGCTGTCATAAATCGGTTTTTGTAGCCGATTAATTGAAAATAGAAGTACTATATCAGTAGTTTCTGATAGTGAAAAAGGTTTTTTACCTCCAAAAGGTGATAAAACTACTGCCATTAAAACTACATAACAGCTTAGACGAGGAATAATATTCTCGCCATTTACATTTTCACTATAGCACATAAAATAATTATGGAAAATGTTAAACCTGAATGCTTATTTTTCTCGTCCTCAATAACAGGTGTAAATTGATATTTGCATTTACTATGACGTAGAATACAAAGTTGTGTTTATGAAAGGCTCTCTGCTATTTTCGATTCAGATAAAGGAAGGCCATGACGATATTACTTCCTGCGATTGTAATCAGATCCATCTTGCGTTTTATGATGATAATTTTTCTAGAACAAAGATCCTAATATTAATCATGGGTTTCCAGATAAACATGGTCTTATTATACCGTATTTAACTTCATTCATGATAGCTTTTAACCCTCCAAATTATCTTACAATTTTATCAGCCATAGCCAAATTTCTGTGAAGTTTGACCTACCTAGGTTAATCTTCTTTCCTTAAAAGATATGGCACAGCAATAGACGATGATATCTCTTTATCAGCTTTAGAAAGTGGCGATAGTCCTCAATCTGGCACACCAGCTGTCAAAACAGGGAGGACTTCCTCTCCCGATAGTATTTTTAAATTATAGTAATAGATGCTGTAAATTAGATTATTTTCCCCTATTTTAGCGGTAATTACGGAGTATCTAGGTATTTTCATTATTGATATCAACCAATTTGAGGTGACTAAAAATATGTTCCCTCCCTGAAGAAATAAGTACAGCTCCTACTAGAACTTTATCCTCCGCCTTATTCATAGCTTAAGTTTCACGTTGCTAAAAAGCATACTACATTGCGTTTAATTTGGCCAAAAAGGCGTCCATCTTAATGAGGTACCTCAGACAGGAAAAAATAAGGGAGGCTCGCAAGTTGGCCACCCGGTGGTTGACGCTTCGCTTGCCGCGAAACCGGATCGCAGCCAACCCCAGCTTCAGGAGCGAGTAAATGCTGGGCTATGACTTGAGTTTTTAAAATTCCATTCCGTAAACACTGGATGGTCAGAGAGATCTTTTAAATGTTATTTCAAGCAATAAATCCTCGTTCCACTCATAAATTTCAATTTTAGCATTCCATTGTTTATAATAAATTGCATAAAACGTAACTGCTGTTTAAAAATGTTCGGTCCTAATTAGATTCGGGATGTTATAAAAATTAAAGTATATATAAATAATGGAACCTATGGCCTTAGGTTTATGGGAAGCTTGATAGAATTAATTTTCGTTGACGGAAAACTTGAGCTGGAACTTAGGCAAATAGTAGCTGATAGATATATGCATCAGTCTTTTGATTTTTAGCATCAAATGTAGCGATACTGTCCATATCAACATGCCATGATTGTAATTGATTGATTTCTAATTAATGCTGCTATTATAAGAATAAAAAAAATGGTATCAGCCGTAGTCAATGTAAACGAAAAATTTCCCGTTAACCCGTTGTATCCTTTCTAGTTAGATCGAGTATTTTCAGGTTAATTGGTGTCCTATCAAAACTTAAGATAATTTTCTTTTTGAGGTAAAATTAATTGCAATCAGAATCGTGCTTCTGTAAAACATTGAGATTCATTGTGGAAGACATGATTTATAGTCCAGTCATTTCGCTCTTGTGAATATATTTTTAGCTTATATTTGCATTTGATCGCCTGATTTATCTTAGTATTTGAAATAACCCTTATCTCTGAATTAACTCTATTAATGTTAGCTTTATGTTGTAATTTTTAGCACATATAATTATTAAATAATTTGTAAGGATGCTTCCTAAAATTTTCAACTATAGTTTAAAAGTACAAAATAAGAAATAGGTGGCTTGGTTAGAGCTCTAAGGTTAAATCATAGTGGAGTTATTTAATCACTATTTGATAAATGTATCCCGAAACTTAACTCTTGAAATTTTATTTTAATTAGCTTATAATTGTTTATGTAGGGTATAGTTTACGGTATTACATTCATGTAACCCAAAAGGGAATAGTTAACCATATTTTGCGACTAATAACGAAAAAAGAAGCTAAAAACTAAGACACTTCATCGATAAATTATCTATTATGAACTTAGTGAATCATGATTTTTCTTGAGGGTTTGGTTAATTTGAATTCTACTTTGATGACGTTGTAAAATTTAATTCAAGGACTTCCCTGTATTTATCTTTTAACAATCACATACAAATTTACCAACGGTTGAATTAAAATTAAACATACTAATGGATATTTAATTCTTTGCTGATATTTATGAGAGGATATAAGTAAAATTTTTTTTATTCATAATTGCATTAAATGAGTCGTTTATTTAGAAATATGCGAACTTATCCAAAAATGTGCAAATTTTGACATGTGTGTAATTCGTAGATAATGATTGGAATCAGCTTTTCGATACGCTTTACTCTTAGCACTTGCAAAACATGATGCTGACCGGTCGGTGAATGTGTGTTCAATCTACCAAGATATGTCGAAAATGATTGATTTATGTTTCATAATCAAAATCGTAGGAAAATTTGAAGGTCTTATGATTCAGTTGAGACGAAAATTTTGGTTTAATCATGTTTAATCGTTTCCAACCAGAGGAAACTCGGGAGACCTCGTGGCCACCACGATAGATTATGCTGCTTCCATGAAATCAAGTGTACCAATAAGATCTCGCAAATAGGAAATTCTATTTTTTCCATGCATAAATGTGATAGAACGCTACTTCGATATTATATATACGTTATTATGCAGCCAATAACATGAAGATAACTTGGTTTTCAGTGCCATTTAGCGCAACTCTGATAGGTATCTCGATGTGATTTATTGTGTTTGCTATTTATGACCTGCCTGCATGTACCTAAATATTTGCTTAGTTCCATGAGCATAACTTATGTTTTACAGTCGAGATTCAGACTTGCAGAAAAGATTTTAATGCAATGATCATTTCTAAAACTATTATAATTGAAAATTTTGTCAAATTTTACAATTTCACGAAGAAATGTGAATGATAATGGGATGAATGTTTTTTTTGTAAATCCAAGGCAAGCCGTGTGAATTGTAGGCAAGAACAGATAACTATAGTTCTACGGAAATATATCGGGGGATATTTACCAGAATATTTCTGTATGTGACGTGCTAAAAACTCATGCCAGATCTACGAAAACTATTTGTCTGAAATTTCATCCAGTACTCTGTGTAAGCATAAAGCCTAAAATGTATCCTTCAAAATTTCGTCTCGTAATGAAAATTTTTTGCGCTATATCGTGAATACAAACTTTTTGATTTTAATTCCCAGAGTTTTAAATTACTTTTCAATTTCATTATCATAAATATTAGTGATAATCCATTACTTCTGATATTGAAGTTTTGCATTGAAAGTAGAGCTACTTGATCCATTTATTATGCTTAAACAAGGGGATAAGAAGGCGTTACATTTTGCCGCTAAACATTCTAAATATTTGGTATCCAACGTCTTTGCTATTTAGATTTCATCCATGAAGTACATTTTTGTAACAATTCGACGTTTGCTCAACTACTACAGTTAACTTAAATCAGGTGATCTGATGATAGCATTAGATGCTGAAACCCGGGTCGTGCTATTTAAAATAAAGTGTGGAATAAAACAAAGTTATTTTATTTTATTCTATAATGAAGCAATTCCACAAAGTAACGCCTGAGACCGTGTCTTATATCAGTACTTTCGCATAATAATCGCGACAGACGGCTCATGAAGATAGAAAACCGGTAATAGTTTTATATAATATGAATTCAATTCAATTAAAAATGCTCAGTAAAGGAAAATAAGCATTTAGCTCTTGCGATTTCCTCGAATAAAGAAGGCGTAAGACATCTATCCTGCAAACGAAATTGGGTATGCAGCCTATAATCAATAATTTCGTGCCAAGGAGGAACAGGAGTGTGCCATTCATGCATAGAAAAACGCAATCTTCCAATTGCTATGACGACCGTCCAAAAAATTTTAATCACCACAAATGATTATGAGGAATCAAATTTCGAGGCAGCGCTATTATGCATCTTACGATTTCACTTATCTAGCCGAACAGTATTTAATAACATCTATGTATATATTTTCTATAAATTGGAGTAAGGTCCCTATATTATTTGAATTTTGCTGTTATTATTTGGACCACCGTAAATCGATTACGATAGCATATTCCCCACTTAGTTTAGAATACAGCGTTCCCAGTGATCTTAAGCTGCATAGACAGTGTGTCTGAATGCGTTTATAAGTAAGTTAAAAATGTGCCGGTTTTTAAGTTTTGCCCTTGATTCAAGTGCTTGCATCCGACTTAGAAAAAAAATTGTGTTGCTTATATTTTGTCATTAGGGAATTATAACTAGTTCTACCTTTCTGCAATCCGCTCCAGCATTCGCGCAATTCCATTTTATGTTGAGCAATAGTAATCACTAAAGTGCACACTTATGGTTCAGACAAAGGTGTGGTCGAGCGAGTTTTTTTTACGAACGAATGAATCAAAACTAGTGTTATGATCTTTGTGTGATTGAAATGAAAGAAGGTCTTACTACTTACCTAGTAATTCGCTGCGTTGTTCACACGACTTTCCTTTTCTATATTGAGCAATTACAGTTATAGTTTATTCATTACAGTTTTCAACCAAGAGATCACATGGAATACGCATCATCGTCATCATCATCACTGATGAAAAATCGTATGATTCATAATTTATTGCTTTTCGTGTTAATGCCGCGTACAAAATGAGTAATCGCGGAATTAACCCGAAGAAAAACTATCAATTTAATTCCTGCGGAAGCCTCAATACCAATCCTAAGATTGGTTTTACGCAACTCTCCACTCGATTCCGCTTATGGGCGTACCTGGAGGAGGCAGCTGACCCCTCCCCCACCCTGAGAAGCGAAATAAATTTAGCTCAATACGAAAGTTTTGTACAAATTTTCCTTTAAAGAAAAATTATATTCGTATAAGAAAGGGGACTAAAGTAAAAATCATTATTTTTTTTCAAGCAAATAGTTAGAAAAACTAATTAATCGCTGTCATAATTTGCCAAAAATTTTGGTTTCGTTAACCTTTTCTGTACTACAATGTTACAACTAGAACGACCACGGCACATGCTCCCCCCCTAGTTATGATCCTGTGTACGCCCTTGATTCCGCCATCATCTACAAAAGGCACTGAATGCTACGACAATTAAAACTTTTTTTTAGACCCTCCGATCAACGCTCGATGCTCGAGTCAACTGCTACCGTAGTGACGTTTCCATCAGCTTATAAGGTTCTGCCGGGGCGAGAGTTACACTGGGGATGAGTATGTTCGTAATTGCCCGCGATGCAAATGCTTGTATGCTAGTTAAGACTAAATTGAGTTGCTTTTCTCAGAGGAAATCATAGCTGGTTCTTCTACCTACCTGCAATTCACTACAGAATTCGCACCATTTTCCGTTTCATTTAGAGCAATATCAACGATTGAAGCGCATATTCATAATTCAATCAAAGGTGTGTGAGTTTTTTTTACGAATGAATGAATCAGAAATCTTATTTTGCTATTCGTGAGACTGAAATCAAAGGTTATACTTCAAACTCGGTAATTCGCTGCTGTGTTCACACAACTTTCCCTTTTTATACTGAGCGATTTACTTCATTACAGTTTTTGAATAAAGAGTTCATATAAAATACTGTGACGATTAAAACTTCTTTTTAAACCCTCCGATCATCGCACGACCCTCGAGTCAACTGCTACCGTAGTGACCTTTCCATCTGCTTATAAGGTTCTGCCGGGGCGAGAGTGTCATGGGGGATGATGGGAAGGGATGAGATGTTCCTCTGAGGAGATGGAGGTAGTTAGTTGCCCCGATGGAGTCAAGCGGGAGGAGGAATAAGGCGGGGGGGGGAGTATTTGGATTCTCTTTCGGAGGACGGGAGGCCTCCGGAGATGGGGGAGCAGTTTCGCGGCGACTACCTTCCCATTGGCCGCGGCGACATGTGGCAGGTGGGCTGCTGAGAGCGGTGTAGCGTAGGAGGGAGTGGGTGGGCTCATGTGGACTCGTGTGGGATGAGAAGCTGGGAGAGAGGAGGGAGGGGGGCGAATTGGCAATTGGGAGGGGGTGACCAAGGGGGTGGGGTTGGGGATGAGGAGGAGGAGGGCGAGAGTCACATTGTTGGAGGAAGGTTGGTGACCGAGACACGTCGTTGAAGTGAGTAGTGCCGGAGGCGGAGAGTTTATAATGCGACATTTTTACGGCATGGAAATGTATGTGATTCTGTACTTTCACCTTGTATTAGTTTCAGGAAATTATCTCCGGTTCCAAACCAGAAATGAAACAGTTAGTTACGGCATTATGTTATAGCTGAATCCACCATCGTCATCAGAGGACCTAATGACATTTTTCCGCAAATAAAACTATGAGCCTAAATCGTCTAGTAAAACGTGTACGCACGCTAATTTATGTGGTTTTTAGCGTTGATGGTATACACGTTTTCTGTAAGTTTAATCTAGGTTCTCACCTTTTCAAACAGATTTAATTACAACCAACACTTCTGTAGCTGAATGCAACAGCATTATCAGGGCCAGGGGCTCAGCCCGGAATTGAGGCTAGGAGGGGTTTTAGGCGCAACTAATACGTTGGTGTCTGGGGGTATGGCATACCCGCCAGGGTAAGCGGGAGGTGCGGGGGCCCTCCCAGAGAAAAATTAGGATAAATAGTGAGTTTTACGACTTTCTGATGGATATTTTATAAATCATTACAAAATTCTATCAGTAATATTAATGAAATTAAGTAAAATGGATTTAACTTTTCTTAAATTCGGAGCTCTGGCGGGGTTTTATCCCCCAAAACCTCCCCTCGCTGCGCCACGGATCAGGACAGGTCCTGTCAGCTTTTATCCTACTATTAAACGCAATTTTGCATACTGTTAGCAGAAATGGGAGGATTGAACGACCAGTGACAAATATTACGGCTTGGGAATTGGGATTTTTTTTTAGAACTTTCCTGGCTATAGCTTTCATGAAGTTGAATCGAGATTCTCGCCTGGGAATGAACATTTATTGACTTTCAGCATTTTTGTGGCAACTCCATCACCATCATCAGGCCGCGTGCAGGCTATCCTTAGAAATCGCAATTTTCGGTGCTGGCTAACGTTTATATCTCGCATACGCTCTATGGGGTAATAAAGATCTTTTAGTCACCTTTAGTTTTTATCATTTCCATACCCTTACTCCTGTTGAGTAGGTTCATCGTGCTATTGGAGATGGGGAGATGTTTCAGGAATAATCTGAAGGAATTCCTATGCATTAGTCTAATAAGGTGTTGGATATCCAGTTAGCGACATCAAATCGATGCACATATGCAAGAAAATTTCAATTCATACCAATTTAATAATCAAGAAAAGTGAAAGTCATGGTGGTATGTTAACAATCCCCTCTTTTGGCTTCGATGTAGTTGTTAAAAAATCGGACAAAAATATTGAAGTTATCCTTAGTAAATTTGGTAATTTATTTCTATTTCAACTACAACGTAACTAGACAAACTTCGTGAAGTGCGTTTATTGTTACCCCGTAAACTTAGGTACGCACAAGTGAGGTGTTAGGAACGCACTTTGATGTTGTTATGTATTTGCTTTGCATGAGTCGGGGGAGAACGTGAAGATTGGAACGTAATTGAATTATAATGGCAGATTGGACTTCTTTGTTGTTGGATGGTCTGGTGAGACAAAATATAGTGATTCTTCTGAACCATATTTCAATTAAAGTGGTGCAAAAAAATAGCTCTTTCATTATCATGGCCAAGTGGGTACCTAGATGGTATTTGTTTTGATATCGATGCCAAACTCGTCATTACTTGAACCTTAAATTCTTAGAAATAATTTAAACAAATTGCCATCTTATCTTGTTATGATGTGATTGACACAAATTTTTAAACGTGAAATCTCGGTCTTCACTTATTTTAAAACTCCAAGAGAAAATTTTCTCAGTATAATAATCTGTGTAATTGCCCAACACGTCATTATTGACCAACACGAGGATATTTATCTTTCATGTCGTGTAAAAATTGACGGCTAAGTTCGCAATTATTTCACTGATGCCAGAGTAATGCAGCAATATATTTACAACCTATTATAAGTTATTCATTGACCACGCTCATATTCACCTGAAAGAGCTTGGATGCCTAAAATAATGGTTTCCAAAATCAGTCGAGGTTTCCTTAATAGTGGATTCAAAAGGCATATGAAGGCCTAGGTACTGACTTTCATAGAATCAGGATTCCCATTTTTTTTTTAGAATAATAGGACTTCATTCAGTTATCATGCATTATGTTCCGTTACCGGATCACTCGATTTCAGAGTGGTATACTGTCATGTAGAATTGGGCCTTCCTGAATGCCTGTCAGGAAGTCGTTGCAACTGAATGCTGACAAATGAGAAGTCGGTTGGGATATGCTGTGGGGTGACGGGCTTATTTTGCTTGTCCAGAGAGGAAGGGCGCGATCTGCTCCACTTCCGTTCACGGAAAAGTGATCCCGAGCTCATCACGTAACGCGTCCACTGAAAGATCTCGAATGAAAATGCTCAATTTGACTCCTCTTTGTTCAGTCGTACATGGTCCGCGCACAGGAAACGCAGTATGTGAAGCATAAGCTTTGAATAATCCTTAAACATCCCCTATTCTCTCTCTCTCAGTAATTATTAATGTCATATACTCGATGAGCAAGCGTTATATAGATTCTGGCTGATTTAGCGTTAATTCTTACTACCTCGTTGTGGGAGATAGAAAGTCCCTTTTCTGCCATGGTTCCTATTTGAAATTGAACATACTGTTGATGCTACTTTATTATGATGATACTACTTAATTTATTCCTTTTCTGGAATTCTTAGTATGTCTCCCATTTCTTTAGTTTATAAAATTAAGAGCAAATATATGGAATATCGCGGAATTAGTTAGTGTTGCTAATACAATGCCGTATATAATAATTTGAAAGTAAAAAGGAGTTTTTCCATAATTTCATGTGCCTGTCTGGTCACTTTTTAACGTTTGATTCCTCAGGGCAATTTTAGGGCGTAAAGTTTTAGTCCTCATGATAGGGAATTTAAAATCATAAAGTATTGACTGTGTAGCAGCAAGTGGTTCATAGAGATCATCTAATTCTCACTGGCTAATTGAGTAACGCTCTTCACATACTCTCCTTGGTAAAAAAGCTGATCAAAATAAATATCTCTTTGGATTGTTAGCATATGGTAACTTACAGTTAAACCACAACAATTTCTCTCACTTACTTATCTGAGTTGGTTAACGTAAAACTTTGTTATTTCACATAAAATCGAACCTCAAATTGTCTACATTTTTCATAATGTATAAAATATATAGACATGAGGTCGAGGAAACTGCAAGTGTTCAGAAATTGGCGCACTAGAGATGATGGAGAGAAAAGTTAACTTAGTGCATTAAAGTTTATATTTATTGTGAAAAAAAACTGTATTTAAACCGTCATGAACACATTTCAGGCATTCGCGCAGCTAATCATTCCTATCTTATCTAATAATTTCTATTCCCCCGCCAAGAATTTTGGACAAACCCTATTCCCGCTCTACATCAGTTTCCTCTTCTTATTTCCAAAGATCTTTAGCGTGCCAATCTCTTACCAGCTGCAGCTCCTCGATCTCATTTTCACTTAAAATGTAATCCAATTTCACCGTCATCCTAATAATTTTCAAGATGACCCATCTGCACGCTCATATCTCATTTTCATATCCCTCCACGTCCAAATCGTAGATGCAATCTTGAATCTCATTTTACGGATGCAATCGTACCCTCCCTCACCCCCTTACGGCATCATCGCCTTTAGAGCTGACAGCAAGAGGAGGTTGATGTAAGCCCATTGACCCCGGTGGCATAAAAGGGCATTTATGGGCCGTTGTGGCTTCTTCGTATTCCCTCCCCCGCCATGTGGGAGACACGCGCTTGGGCATTGATAATTACAGGTCTTCAAAGCTGCCTGGTCTCTAAACAGATTAACAACTCAACCTTCCCAAGGTTTTCACCCAAATTGTTCCAAAGCACCTCATATCCCAGTTGAGCTCTAATTCCCATAGGAGCGAACACCCGGCCTCAGTGTGTGTGCGGTAGTTTTGGCTAAACCTATTGAATTTTCTTTTTTGACAGTTCCATGCTTCCTTCTGCCATTACCAAGTTCATGTTCCTTTTTTTTCTTTTCTCAAGCCACCTGATTCCATGGAGGTCAGTGCAGTTTACCCGTGTCAGCTCATTTTTCTTGGATAAGGGCGTAGAAATATAATTGATTTTTTTTCAGTGGGGTCTCGAGGTGGATAAATAAGAAACGCCCACTACCCGAATATCGCTTGAGCATGTGTGTGGTGCTATTATGATTTGATGAGTTGGGATGGGTTCACAAGCCGCCGCTTTATCGTTTAAACTTGGAAAGAAGGTCGATTAGTTGAATTGAGATGAAATTGATGTAGATTTAGGAGGATATAATGGTAAGATAGAAGAGGCATCTGGTTGACCGTATAAATAGGGAGAGCATCTGAATTCACCATATAAAGAAGTATGGAGTATGATTATCACCTATGATATAATGGTAAATTAAGTAAGCCAAGCTAGGCAACTCGTTTAAATGTCTGGCCTACTGGTTAATTGACGGTATCAGGTAGCAATTAGGCAAATAAAGCACTTAATTTGAATTGTCATGGAAAATAATGACTGTGGTTATTTGGATTAAACATAGCTCTTAGTCTGGGATATTTTATAGTTCTAGGCATCAAACAATTAGAAAATTTCTGTTACTTGATAGCTGATATCTTTGATTAAATGGGTTAATTGGGTGTTTAAATTTGGTAGTTAAGATGCATTACTATTGATTAATACAATATAATGTCATCAATGCATATTTCAATGCTTCTGCAACAATTGATCAGACTCCTGAAAGAAGTCATGACCATGAGGGAATTTTATAAACCACAAACAATTCTGCGTTTTGAATGAGTACATGTTTTGAAAAAATTCTCTTTGTTTTTTTTCTGAACAAATACCCATTCGTTCTTTGCTTTTACTAAGACTGTAGGTGTCAATTGTGAATTTTCAAATTAAATATCAATTGAATTGTATCAACAGCAGAATCGAAGATCATGATTTTTTATTTCAAGTAAAATTTAATGTATTATAGCCCGCTACATTTGAGAATAGGCATATTTTCCATAGGGATCACTAAATATGGCAGTAAGATTGTCTGTTGCTGATCAATATCTTTTAATGATATGTAAGTATTTTTCTTCTATTCCTTCCATTCGTTCATCCTGACACCTAATAATTTTATTATTCCTTTTCCCTACTCATCGATTTACGCTCGCTGCTTAACTTTACATTTTTGCTGAAAGTGCATGTATACAAAACTGCAATTATTTTCAGGAATATTTTTTAATTGCAAGCAGTAATTCATTTTTGAGAATATGATTTTAAGGCTTTTCATTATAATGCATTAGCTTTTTTCATTGTAAATAATTTAAATGGCATCGTAGTATAAGCAAAATATTTAACGTTTAAATTCATTTTCTGTTGTAAATGTAATATTTGAACGAGGATTAGCATGTGGAATTCTACAAAAGTTTTCCTGATAAATGATAAGTCGATACATTTACCTATAAAAACGATTTAGCCTACTTTTGACTCAGAAAGCATGTAGTTATTCTGAGCAGCATATTCTGCTGTTTGACACATCTAAAAATTGATTATGAAATTTATTTAGTTTTGTTTTTCACTCATATTATTTCTGATTACTAATATGAATCATTATGATTGCTATGTCTGAGACCGGTCTAAGGAAAAAGGAAAGCCATGGTAAGATTAAAGAAGGACGGACCACTTGCTCGTCCTTGGCACAGATGGTCGAGAAGAATAGCGTAACCAGGTGCTCTAACGCTCTCTAACTCATATTACGTCCTAATCTCACTTCTTCTCCCCTCCCTAAGCCCTAAAAATATATATTTCGACCCTTTTCTAATCTTTCCCTCCCGCCCAAAATATAGCATGACCACACTTTCCCCTGTCCATAACACCCAATACCATTATCATTCTTCCCTGTCGTATTTACACATCAATTCCTTTTTAATTACCGAATAGATCCCTCTATTCACATTTACTTGGAGGGGTATCTTAATATTCATTGACTTCGGTCATCTTCTTTTCTTATTTTTTGGTATAATTCTTATTCCTATCTCCTAATTGTTCCGATTTCCTGGATTTTGTGGTCGTGTGTACCTACATACGTTAATTTTAATGGCCCGCCCTTCTTTTACAAATTTTAAGCAGATACCAAAATCCAGTAATTTGCTGGACACCTTGAACAAATGGTATCTTTCGCCACGGTTGAAAATTGTTAGTATTCCAGTACCTGCCTGGAGGAGATGATTTGTCGGGTATAATTGTATAGGGACAATTACGAAGGGTTAAAATGATCTATTTTCAGCCAGATCTCTTGAAATAGGTGAGAAAAATGTAATCTTTTAATGAGTTTTTGGCCGAATAAACCTCTGGTGGTTACCACAGTTCTAAACGCTGTTAAGTATAAATTGGTTATACGTTCATATTTCATCCACAGTTGAAATCTCATGTGATCTTATCTTTTATATTCTACCCTCGAATGCATCGTATGATTGTGTAGAATCCATAACTATTCAATTCCGTTAAATAATTTTTGGGTGAGGACACATTTGATTTGGAAATGCTTACCACCTTACAGGTCGATATTAGTGGGTGGCCTTGGCCATTTGCCTCAGGTCTAGGTTTCCTTAGAGATTAAAAGAGGGCCTATCGTTTATTAATAAGATTTCTCTTTCAGCATTTAACTCTCTCTATTTGCAAATGTATATTTTATTTATAAGACTCAGTTTCAAACGTAAAGGGGCCCGTATCTTGTTTAGAATTGGTGAAAATGCATAAATAATTGGCATTTTTTATTGTTCAATATCTAAATATTATGCAACACTACATTCTCCTTCATTTATCTTCAATTAAACGCTATGATAAATCTATCTTTTCGTATTAAAATTGGAATTTTAGGATTGCGCACTTGACACGAGGAAGTCAATGACCAAATCTCCCAAATGGTTCTACTTTTAAAAGTGGAAGCTGCATGACGCTATTTACTTAAGATTTAGGAATTAATAATGCTATGCCAATAATTATGTGACAGTGAATGTTACTGTGGTAAGTTTGTTTGTTTGTCAGTAACTGTCTTGGAAAGACTTTAAGAAAGCTGAAGTACTTATGTTAGTGAGTAATGTCAAAAGTTTCCTTCGGAATATAAATTGCGCCATTTCATGCACAAGACACTGTCGACCGTAGTAAACTTTAATAAATACACCCTTATTGTGAATGAAATCGGTTATATTTAATTTGTATTATTGGTGGTCTTTGAGTATGCAATGCCCACGCAGTTTTTCATAAAAAACACGAGCCATAGTTTGGATTTGATGAATTTAATTACTCTTTCTGGTACAGTTTAATTGATGTCGACACTTTTCAAGCAATGAGGCATGCATGTGAACAGTGCATAGAATTGAAGGATATTTTCAATAGATTAAACTAAAGACAACACTGCCTGATACATCTTCCATCAACCTAAGTTTTAAGTTGGTAAGAATTTTACGATTTATAATACAATGAGTTATTTAAAATTTGACTTTAACTCTTTCCATGGATATGCATCATCACCGGCAAAGCTGCTTAAATATCTACTTGCCCCGTTCGATATATCACCCCATTTTTCCAACTAATCCGCTAATGTTTTGCCCATTGAGGAAATTGATGGCGAACACAAAAAAATACTTGGACCATGAAGAGGATGTCGTCCGCATTGCCCGCTGGTGGCGAGTACAAAAGGCCGGACCTATCGTGTCCAATTTTAGAGGGCGGCAGTAGCCTACGGAAGGGCAATTAAATATAGTGTTGGCTTTATTTTACTTCTTTCAGCCCGTCGAAACCGTCCGATGGAAATCAATACGGAATTAAGACCACGCAAACACGGAGCGGACACTCCTTTCCTACCTCCCTTCAGCCATTAGCCTTCAGCGAGGCATGTGGTGGAGAGAGGAAGAAAAAAACAACTCCGCTGTGTCGGTTAAATGGCGGCCCCTACCCGGGGGCCAGTGTGTCACACTTCGCCCATTTGGCTGGGGGTGCAGCCGCAGATACGAGACCGCTCCGATCCGTGGCGGTGTGGACCAGGGGAGAGAGCTGAAGAACATAATAGAAACTGGAACTGGATATCTCTGTTCATGACAGGTGTCAATCTTCTATCCCTCCTCTCTTTCCACCCGACCATTGTCGACATTGTTCTATGCCGACCACTCTTTTCTTAAAACTCTCTCTTCTCTTCCAATACCATTCGGTTCCCCCTCCTTTCTCTCCCTCCACTATTCCTCCTACTTTCCCCTCCCAACCCATACTTCCCTATTCATCAGTGGGGGATTCGGTGTCTTTCTTCTTCCCTGGCGACGACTGCAAGGCTCGTTTTATTGCCCCGCTATCCCAGTTTTGCCTCCACGATTATTCGGGCGTTTTGTTTTCTATATACTCGAAGTTTCCTCCCCCGAAGTACTGGGGAGCCGCAGTCGACCTTTTTAGTTTTTTTCAGTTGTTTTGTGCAGCGAGTACTTGACTCCGGTTCTTCTTATGTTTGGTAAAATATACATTTCGCTCCTGGTTGCTAGAAGTCGGGTAATGGCTAGCAGTATAGTGGCTGACTTATTTATGAAATATGTCACCTAATTGTGATTTTTTGTGGCTCTAACTACTTTTTATATCGTTGAAAGTGTTTTATCATTTTTAATTCCGGAATTTCACTGCTATTACATGTTTAACAGATTTTGGGGGTCACTTAATCACCAAGAAATGCATTTTCTGCTGAATTTAACTTTCATTCATTCAGTATTTTTGATTTTCGATGGCCTCATGTTAATCGACGGTTAAACATATTCCTACCAATGAATTTTAAAACCTCTCTTTTCCAATTTCGTATCTGGGGTAAATCAGAGGCTTTGCTGTTTACACATATTGCATGTAAAGTATGAGCGAATTTCAAAGCTACCATATTTTGATGTTACCATTTCGAAATTTCCCGTGAATAATGCTAAATAGCTGTTGCGTTCTCCTACTATATAGGTCATAAGAAATATTCTACTCAGGAACTGACAGTAATTATTATGATTCCAATTCGTAAGGTTTGAACTCCGTTAGTACAATTTAATATAATGAGATTTTCAGTGAATTTTATTTTCAATGTATACTGATTTTTCACCGTATACTATCCTCCAAACCTTGAAAAGTCATATTCATTGAGTGAGGATATATAAAACACACATAAATCAGCGAACTCAACGTTGATGTGGCGATGGAATATCAAACAAACGAAAAATTGTTAACTTGGCTGGACATGGAGTTCAGGTCCTAGGATTTCATCAAACTTGCATTGAGAAGTTCTTCATGCTATCAATTCACTGGGAAAGCCTGAGGTCCTTCGTTGCCATCACAAAAGTTACCAAGTATTTTTGTGGTGTCATGTAAATCCTTCTAAAACCACCAACCAGCCAAGAGATTAAGACACACACTCAGAAGCTGGAAGGAGAGATATGTTTGTTTACTCGTGTTTTATCCATCCATCGACACGTTATTTATTATTATTATTTGGAATTTGAAGCATGAGTTTTCATTTCCGGCCGCAGGCAATTAGCGAAAAAAATGCAGTAATATTTTATATCCAGAGCGAGTATCCGATTTTGAAAGTTTTTAAAAGTATCGTTTTATTGCGAATCCCCTTCCCATTTTCTGCAGTCTGGTGGTGTGCCGTTTGCTCTCTTCCGTTCTCGGAGAGTGTTCCTCGTTGGTGGGGAGGATGTAGGGCGCCCACTGCAGTTCAGGCGATTCGATGCTCCACCGTTTTCGAGAGACGAAGCCTTGCAGCCTTTTGTTGCCTCAATCCCTTCCAAAAGCGACGTTTATTTATTTATTTATTTTTTTTACTTGTTAGCCGTTTTTTTTTAAATTCAGGAACCGATGGAATCGCTTCGCTTCGATCGTCGGAAGTTTGAATAAAATGGTGGCAAGCGATCGAAACTTGTTCAACCGGGGTATTGGAGTAGTGATGCTTGCACGCGAGAGAAGGTTGATATGCCCGCGAGGCTGGTTGGAACAAAATGCATCTCCCTTGCTCAGATTACCTCAATCACCAGCAATGCCATTGGGGTTTAATGTATTACTTCCTAAATTCATACAATTTAAAATGGTTACAAATCGAGTCCTTTCATTTTTCGAGCATTAGTGAATTTTATTTGACTATGAAAAACAAAAAAAAATATTATTTTTTTAGCGTGGGAGAGATGTTTAGAGTGATGCTTGATCAGAATACAGCAATGATTTTTGAGTGAGCCATTGGTTTTTCTGTGATAGTTAACTTTCTTCCAATCTGATTTTTCATTTTTGTGGATACGTTTGATCTAATGCATATCTCCTACTCAAATAACCTCAATCACCAGCGATTCCAGTGGGGTTAGATTAATTCCTGTGGGATTAATTTATTACTTCCTGAGTTAATAATACTTAAAATGGTAAGAAATTGAGCCCTTCCCTTTTTTAGACTGATTAATTTTTTTAATGCCGAAAACTAAGAAATTGTTATTTTTAGCGTCGAAATGATGTTTCATCAGAATATAAAAATGATTTTTGGGTGAGCCATTGATTTTTCATTGGTAATTATCTTTCTTCACTCTGAGTTTTCATTTTTGTGGCTACGTTTTAAAATGGTTTTAAACCCATCTCTTTCCTTTTTTAGATTGGTAAATTTTATTTTATTTCGAAAAACAATGAGTTCTTACTTTTTTATCATCGGAGGGACTCTTCATTACATTACAACAATGCTTCTTGGGGGAGCCATTGGTTTTTCTGTGGTAGTTATCTTTCTTCCGCTCTGAGGTTTCATTTCTGTTACTACGTTTCATCTATTCACTTAAAAGATAAGCTTTTTTGCATTAAATTCTTGCTGTCCATGTATGCGAGGACTTCTGTGGAAGCAGCTATTATTTATCGTCAGATAAGGCTGATTGGTTCCTTCCGTAAGTTAAAGCTGGATGCACGACATATTCATATTTTATGGTTAAAGAATTTACAGATAAAATGGAAAGAGCATTATTGTAATAGACGTCAACAATATTTTTCTACCCAACACTTGAAAAATATGATAAATACCTCTGCTACCATTTCAAAGTCTTCAGATTTAAATACCACGGCCTTTGTCAGATAATGTTTTAGTACCAACGGCCATTATCCAGCAGAGTTCCTTAGAGTGCTCATAAAGTTTAACTTTTCTCGTAATTTTTATTGCATAGATTCATTTTTATTTTATTGATGATTTTTACACAATATCATCCGTTTGATCCTTTCTCTGGCATGAAAGAATAATATTAAGGAAAAATACCTAAATTAAACAGGTTTTCGATAATTTTATGAGGGCTTGAAGTTTTATTTGATAATGGGATATAATTGTATGAAACATAGATCTCAATATCTATTTATCTCTATCTATCATATTCAATTTCTTGGTTACTTCACTAAAATGCTCTACTATGTCCAAGTCGCATAATTACAGCTTCAATTTTATGCTCACATAGATTATATTGGAACCCTTACAAATGCGTTAAACAGCATCGCATGATCCCTTAAAAATTTGAGTTCGAACCCGGTTCAAAATCTCAGCTTTTGAATCTTATCCATATCATGCTTTAGTACTAGATTGATCTGATGATAGTGTTCCTAAAATATCCCTTCCCATCTTAGTTAATAGTAATGCTCTTCTATACCTACTATAAATCTTGAAGATATAAACGGTATTAAAATCCGTAGTTGTTGCGACCGCCAGAGTTATTATAATAAAAAAATATCTAAATCAACGAAATTAAGCACTTGAACTATAGTATTTTATTGAAAAACTTTAAAAAATTAAAAATGCATGGATATTATAAAATTCGTGACTCAGCCAGTATAAGGAGTATCGAAACATTTTCTCTCCGTCATTAAATAACTCTCAAGTTCGGATAGTATGGGGAGTCTTCAAAGTCTCGATCACACGTACTTGAAAGTTCCTCTGGCGACGGCTTTTTTTGCACTTATGGTCACTCAAATGACAGTTTTCAACGCTAGTGGCTAGTTTTGCTGCGGTAATCAAAGGTATCAACAACGCTTTTCAATAATCCCCTGAGGATGAAGGGAGAGTCAGCCACCAAAACGTCTAGTCAGCCTTTTGCTTCGATTCCACAAAGTTCGAGATTTTTTACTACCATCTGCTTAATTTTTACCTGTCATGTGCAAGTTGATATGGATTATAGTGTTGGCTTCTGCTTAACAGCAAACTTCCTAATTACGTTTGATGAATACACAAAATCCAGTTACATACATTCTCGAACAGGTCGACATGTATAATTTCTCACTGTAGGCCACCAAAATAAATAAGCGTGCCTAATTCCCCCGTCTATTTATGATGAATAGACCTGATGATACCATTTCATGATAAAAAATCACATTATGCGCTATTTATGCGCAACAATGAAAGCAATGTCGATGACTCGGCACATTTATTTTGCACTAAAAAGACATACCTGTATCATTTAAAATATTTCTAGGCTTCGCTCGAACCATTGCCCTTCAATTTACGAGAACCATCGAGGCGAAAAATTACTTGTTGACAGTGCGCGGATAATCCAACGGTCATATGGCACACCCTCGGGTAATAAGTATCCGTAATAAGCGGTAAATATGTCCGTGATGAGCGATGGCAGAAACTGGATTTGTCGCTTAGGGCTTCATCAACACTCGTTTGATGGAGTGCATCATTCCCAGTGGGGGATATAATGAGTGGGTGTCTCCACATGGGCGGAGTTGGCGCAAACCGTCCCCTCGTGGCCTCCTGTCCATCTGTTGCCTCTCTCCCCGGCATAACCTCTCCCCCGCCCACCGTCAGAACCATACAGCCGCCTCCATGCATCCCAGTGGAGTTGTATGCCACCTTGAATCATCCGCGTCACGTGTAATCCAGCCCCCGCCATAATGTCTTTGATATCAGCCAGACCAAATGACGCCTACAAGATTCATTTTCACCGGAGGGACTTTGTTTCTTCCGTAACTATGGAAATTGTTATCAATCAAGTATCGTCACTGGATTGCCTTGATGGAAGTTGAAATATTGATGGCAATAAATAACTCTGTTTTATCAACTTAGGCTCTAAGGCCGTGCAGTAGTTGAATAAATTACTTCTCCTAGACCTCGCTCTTTAGGAGACAAATAAAGTGTTCGAGTAAAGAATGTGTTGGTTTCCCAGCTTTGGTGGCGGCTTAGTAAAGTCCTCACCTGCCAAAGAAGATATCGCGGGTTCGAGTCCCGCCTAAGTAGGTTCCCATATCCACGGCATGGTTGTTCGCTCACGTGTAGTTGTTAACTTACTGAAAAAAAAATGTAAAAGGACAATATTTGTTGTTTACGGGGTATGGGAATAAATTTAAGTAAGGCGAAGAATTAAACGAGTGCGCAAATGTTAAAGAGACTAAAAGAAAAAAAATAAAAACCCAAACTCATATTCGTTCGAATTTTCTTATAGATCTCAACCATTCTCTTACTCAGGTCTGCGAGGATTTCCCCAACGGCAGTGGCCACAGTCGCACGAAAAATACTTAAAAGCCACGCACTCATGCTCACTTACATGTTTCCAAGATTTGCTCCATGAAACGGACTCCTGTTACGTTCTCACGTACTCATACCATTGGGTTTACAAGGACTTATCCTGTGACAATTGTTCTGTATCAGTTCACACAATATTATTAATGATGACCCAGATTTCGGCATCCATGTGCCATCATTAAGGACTCACGCCAACAACGGTTCCTCCCTGATGATAGTGTTCAACTGCTGAAAGCTATGTCATATTCATAAAAATTATGCTGCTGGAAAAAAGTTAATTTTTGTCATGAATGTAATGGAATTTTAGGTAGAGAGGATTTGGCACTACTTAAAACCAGATATTGAATACCTTTTCTTGACTATCACTACTTGTCACTTGAATATTATGAATTTTGCGCAATGCTCTCTTTAAACATCACAAGTTTAAGATAGTATTATCGACGTCAACGGCTGACAACATTAGAATTCCGACCGTCGCGTCGTTCAAATATTTTTTTCCTCATGTTTTATTTCGGAGTCACAATAAAGAAAGAACTTTTAATAATTAGACTCTTACACATTTTTTAGCCATGCGTAGAACGAATTCAGACTAAAGGGAGAGTAGTAACGCTGTCTTTGAAAAAAAAACTGAAGCCAGGGTTGGCTTGAGTTGATCGACTACGTTTTTATTTAAAAATATTTACTTAGTATAGCTTTATTTATGTATCCTAACATATATTTAGTGATACAGTTGGATATTATGATAAAACAATTGTTTTGAAAGGTTTTTCAAAGAAATGTTTTTCTGATGTACGGTGGAACCGCCCAAACAGAATTTTGTAGTCGCAAATCTACCGTTATATAGACTTACGACTGCGTACCTAAAAAAATACTTACTAATATGTTGCTAAAAAGTTTAATATTTTGATACGGCAACCATTTTTATTTAAGTTAAGGCTATCTAAAGCCATTTGACCCGCATTGTCATATAGCCAACACAATTTGACTTCAAAATATAGTACTCACTTTCCATACTCGTAAAATAATCTAATGACGGCCCTAAATTTTTTTTATATCATAATTATTTAAGAGTTACTCATATTATATGTGTATTTATTTAAATGTAGTGTACATTCTGCCATTACTAATTGTTTTCCGTATGCTTAAACGTTTAACGTACTGAGAAGGGAATACTTCGACATTTTCACGAAAGGGATGCTCATTTCGTTCCTCGGACCAGCCTCCCCAACTTCATCCACCCATCTGATACATTGTGAGCTCCACATCCCACCTCCTCCAACACCGCGGAATCCCTCGGCGACCACCTTTTTACATCGTCATCGCCGCAGACGCATCCAGCCGCCTATCGCGAAACACGCGAACTACATGAAAAAGTACTCGCCTAACCCCTCCAACCCGTCGTGTCCCCTCCCGTCAAAACCCTCGCGAACCAACGGACTAAAATGCTCCCCTATCGTAGCCTCGAACCCCAACTCCTTCTAATGTGCATCCCCCTTCATTCCTTCAAAACAATTCAATCGTATACACACCCCTATAGCTTCATACCCCTCTTCCTCTCGGTTCCGATCGCCTTGTATTTTTCGCTCGCTGCGATATCGAAAAGGGTAACATTATCGCGGTCGGCCCCGTATGCGAATCAGGGATTCCCAGAGAGAGAGAGAGAGAAAGAGAGAGAGAGAGGTTGGTTCGTCTCGCTGAGAGGGAGATGTGAATATCCTCCCGCGGAAGTACGGACGATTTTTTTAATGGTGGCAGATTTTAATTTTCCTGCGAATCTTATCCTTTCCACTCGCGCCCCCTACTGTGGTGTGAGGAAATTATTAGTGGGGAGGCTGTGTGGATAGGCCCGCGGAAAAAGGTTCACCGGGGAAGGGATATTGAGGGGAGGGAAATGCGAGAAAAGATGCGAATATAACCATGCTTTCGTGAAGAGGGGTGTGGACTAGAAGGGTGGGATGGGAGGGTAGGGGGGAGCAAAAGAGGGGGTTTGGCATAGGAATAAAGGAGGAGAAAAAGAAATAATCAGAGGTCGGGCACGTTTTTTAAGAGGGAAGGGGTAGTTCTTTTATTTTATTTTTTATCTAAAGACAAAAGAAGGCGAAGCATGTTTCGTGACTCTTTTCCCCCATTGGAGGAGAGATGGAGTCGTGACGACCAATGGGGTGACAATCCCGCCTCGGCGACACATTAATGGAGGGTGTAGTTCTTAGAAAGTCCGCCAGGGGGAGGCAGGCGTGTGCACTCACGGGAAGGTGGGGGGCACGTACTAACCGGGGTGGGGAAGGGTTGAAAGAAAGGGGAAGTGTGGTGGGGGAGATGAATGTCGTGGGGTTTTGCGGTGGAATGGGCGGTATTATGTCGTCTCGAATCGAGGGGAGGGAAGGGGTAAGCTTTGACTCAATATGGATAGTGGTTTGAGGGACCGATTTTTTTGTTTTAATTTCTCCACTCTTTTGTTTTTTTTTAATGCCGGTTTACTGTTGGAGGTTTCTTATCCCCGCCGTGCATCGTGGCGCCTCCCACTTGCACTCACGTGTAATCACACTCTCTCGCAGACTATGCGCGCATCACGTCTTTCAGTTTTTTTTATTACTATTGTCGTCGCTACGAATATTACAGTAGAGGATGCGCATGTTGGACTCTGAAAGTGTTGTCAACAACCGCGAATTCAAATGGGTTTATTGAAGTCGCCACTCGCGTCTCTGATGGACTAATTGATTTAAGTTTCACGAGGAAATAAGGTATAATTAGGGAAGTTAAGCAAAATTTATATTCATGATGATGTTACTCATCAAATTCATAACTCTTCAATGCAATCATGGTCGCACACAGCGAGGGGCAGGAGGGGGCAGCTGACCCGCACCCCTCAGAAGCTAAATTCGCAAATTTGTTTAGGAAAATAATATTTTTTCAGGCAAATAATTAAAAAAAAACAATAAAGAGCTGGTACGGTTTCCTTAAAATTTTGATTTCATTCACCTTTTCCATACTTAAATCTTACCTTCAACTTGAACAACCATGGATTGCCCCCCCTCCCCTAGTTTTGATCCTGGGTACGCCCTTGAAAGCAATTCTTTGAATTTGCAAATACGATACTGCAAAATATCGGAAAAGAAAAGTGGATCGTATTGCACTCATCACCGCGCCGCGGACATTTTTGAAAGTCTATTAACCCATCACTGCATTTTGTATCATATATGATAAACTGCACTCTCAGCCGGTTATTCCCGAAGGCCACAGTTCTACCTCTCTATCGTATGGCGTATTAGATATGATACACCCCGTCGTTACACTATGTGGTTCTCGAAGCAGTCAGTAGGTGCCAAAGGTGATCAGCTTCTAATTACTTGCGTTGAAGGATATACCTCCCCGCAAGAGAAAAGAGTGATAGGATTTACCCGAGTTTTATGTATTTATTTTATTAGTAAAAGTACTTGTGGCAATGAGAAGTTTTCAATGAGCATGTGAAATGAAAACCTTTAGTGGAAAATTTCCAAATTTGTGGTAGATATCCATGAAATGTAAAAGTTGTCTATAACGATATTGTATCATATGAGAGTGTGAGAAACCAAGGGATACAAGTGATATTTTTCTCAACAGAGTTGGGTAAAGTTAATTGTTATAAGAAATTGTTTGAAGTTAAAAGTTAAAATTGTCAGATGTTGCCGGCCTCGGTGGTGGAGGGATAACGTCCTCGCCTGCCAAACAAGAGGTCGCGGGTTCGAGTCCCGCCTCGGCAAGTCTCCCCTGTCCAGGGATGGTTGTTCGTATATGCTTACTTGTTAAATTCAATCGTGTCAGACGAAACACGATGGGACTCCTTCATAATGTATCAGAAAGAGAAGACAATGGCAGATTCCACAATGTATTAATTACTGCGACCGGTTTTGATCAGTATCGCCATAGTCATAGTATCATCACCATCATCATCGTCTGATGATGATACTATGTAATCGAAACCGGTCGCAGTAATTAATAAATTGCCAAATATGCCATTGTCTTTCCTTTTTTACTAGTTAAAGTTGTTGAATACCCCTATGTAAAAGGCCTATAGGAGCTGTATTCGGTGGTTTAAGAATACAAAAATAAACTAAAATAAAAAATATATAAATACACAAAAACTTTGTTGCCACAAGATACGAGCGAGTTTCTGTTCTGCGTTGACATTGATTGTAAAATCAAATGCACTACTAATTATCTAATTGATCTTGTTTGTTTTCTATACCTAATTTCTGTACCTGGTACTACACAGAAAAATTAAATCACTTGTACCCTTGGCTTCTCACCCAGTCATGTGTGATACAGATTTAAATGTTTCCTTAAAAATTAAAAATAGCAGAAAAAGTTATTAAAATGTAGCAATAGAAGCATTTCTGGATATATTTTATAAAGGAAAAGTATTTTTGATACGTATTTAAAAATTCATACATTTAAGGGTTAAAATGCGACTGAATTGGCAAGAGAAATCATCCTTCCATGAGATGGAATTGGGCTACCTCAATTCAGTCCCCTAAGTCGTCGCAATGCACTCCCATTTTGACTCCACACTTACTCTTATTGCTATTTGCACTCTTCCTCTTGCCTTATCACGTCCCTCCGCTGCTGGTTGGCCGGAGCTCATTCGCTACTTCTCCCCCTTCCTGCGCCTTCGCCGCTTGCCTGCCTCTCCTTCTCTCTCCATTCCCGTGCACCAAGCGTGCACCGCGCCTCCCCGTAATCACCACCGTGAGCGGTGCACGGCACCGCGATGCAGCGTCGCGTCGGCCCTCTTATCGCTCACTCTATGCGACGTCTGGGCTCTCTCTCCGCGCTCTGGAAAAAATGACAATAAATCGTTCATGGATTATTTTTCGACGCGTTCGTCCTCTTTTCCGCTAATTTCTCTCGCTAGCGATTTCCACTATTCTAGCTGTTCCTGCGCTGATAGCAGAGCCCAAAGGTGTTATCATGCGTGTTGCATTTCGCGTTGGGGATGCCTAGTTTCCTTAAAAATACTCTTGTGAGTACATTAATCATGAGTTTATCCTGCGTTTTATGACAGGCTAATCAGGTTTCCATTACCACGGTGAGCAAATGTCACACTATTTCTCAGTTGGTTTCATTATTTCTACGTAGAAATTTATACCAAGCAATCAAGTGGTCGCTCAAAAGTAAAATTGAATCACAGTGGAAATACACGTTACTATTTCTAATTTGTAGTGTTTAGAGTGTATTCATTCTTTCACTGGATGAAATGTGTAGTGAAAAATTAGTTCTATGTGAGTACAGCAAAACTAGTGCTTGAATTTCCCCAATTAATACCTTTTTTACTGGTTTCGGATATTAAAGTGCGGGTGAGGTGTGTGAAGAAAATGTCTCACGACCATGTGATATATTTTTATTTTCCAAGTGTATAATATTCATTTGGCTGATCTCACTCTCTCATTTCACTTGCAACTTCCTTTTTTCCCCTTTTTCCACTGATTATAAATTTAAAAAGTGTAAACATTCGCACTGATTTTCGCGTTGGGAATTCTACGGAATATCGCCACCGTTACCGTATTTTGTAAGCATGAGAGTACACATTAATTATACGTTTATCGTATGATTTTGGATGGGTTGAATGGACTTCCATTTCCTCCTCCCTCGCAGCTAGATAATTTACACGTAGTTTCATTTGCTAATATTTTTTTGAGGAATTCGAGTAGGTAATCTAATTGAAGGTAAAATTAAAGTATTTGCTAATCCTAAATAATTATTTTTATATTCAGAATGACCTTTATTCATTAATTTATTTCAAAATATAAAAAACAAAGATAAGTATCACATGATTAGGGTATTAATCAAAATTCATGCCTTAAGGTTTCCCAAATTATAGCATGCCTACCAGCTTCTGCAACTAAAGCTGGTAAATTAAAAGTATTGACAAAGGAGCACGATTGTAGATTCTCTACCTTTTACTACTTTGGCTGGCCTCTCACTTACACATCAATAAGTAAATAAACAAATCGTTCGTGGAATGCTTTTCAATGCGGTCCTTTATTTTTGCTTCTCTCGCTTGCGATTTTCATTGGCCTCTGAGTTTCCAATGGTTGCGAAGCCTGAACATTTCGTCATGGGTATTTAATTTCACCCTGAATATACCACAATGTATCATATTCTTAAAAATATATATATCAACATAGGAACCATAAGGTTTTAACGGGTTGATTAATTTTAATCTTCTCCTTTCTCGCATTGAGCTAAAGTAATCTTATTTTCAGCTGGAAGCAGCATAGTTTAAAAAAAATTACATTGGTCAGTTAAGCCTTCATAGTACTTTTAGATCAAGATTGAATCAGTAGATGTGAAACTACTTTACATTTTCCCATTTAGGATTCTTAGCCATTACGTGCATACTGGCTATTTTATGGCTTAAATATGAAGAAGAAAAATATTACATGTTTGATATAATATAATTAATGCCTACATTAATCTTCCCAATATGCCCAACTAACCGGCCACCACAACTAATAGAAATATGTTTTTTATTTATCAGTTGTCTCTATATTATTTGTAGAGATTTTTTGTTCGTTGAATTCATAAGTTACTATTTAATTGTGATGGAGTGCAATAGATTAGTAGCATACAACGGTTTAAAATTTGTTCTGTATTGAACTCTCAAAACGGTTAACTGGAACATATGGCCTCTTTTTCTTTTAAATCAATGAAAACGGCAATTAGTCGTTCATGAATTAATTTTTTCAAGCGGTTGTCCTTCTTTCCACTGATTTTTTTTGCATGCAGTTGTATTTTTTCATTAGTTACTGCGGCCAAAACGGGCAATAATGCATTTGGAATGAGTACTGAATATGTTTTTAACGCTACAAGTACATATCATTTACAAATACCACGTGCACACATATAAATTAGATAGGTTTTGAATAATAAGCTTGTTCTTTTACAGGATAGAAAGCCACTTATACTGTAAGTTGGTTTCAGCAATGCAAATAAATTAGTATCGATTAGTTAATCGCTCATTGATTTTGGATTGGTGATTTGCGGAACAGCGGAAACATTTTTTTTGGGTAAGGAACATGTCGTCATCACGGACTCAGTGTATGGTAGTATTCTAGGCTGATTCAAGCTGAAGTAAATAATAGTATTTGTATATGGAATGAAAGAAAATAGACCTTATTATGGATTGAGAAGGTAATTTTAATTAGGGGCTGGAAATATGCACGATCATTTGTAAAATGGTCCAGGTAAATTTATCTTAACCGATGGTATTATTTTATTAATATACGCCATCAAATCTGTTTTTTAGCCTCTCTGATGTGCCGAGGTATATGCAGGCAATTTGACTCCATAAAGACGAAAATATAAAGAGAAGTTGATTAGATCATCCTAAGAGCCACATTAGGATGTATTTAGTCGAGGTTGCTTCAAATATATATTATCGACAGTAGAAGACAATGATCGATCAGCCAAAAATTATTTCACAATTTTATTAACAAATCTGGCTATTTGTGATACGATTTTGCTTCCTTGTGGTGTTTAACTACACTTTGGAATCAGTAAATTACTTCTTGCAGACGTCAAAGAGAGTCGGGTGAATTCGTATGCATGAATTTCAATTATGTCTAATTATTTGGATGTATATTTAGTGTTAAGGTAAAAACTACAGTGTGTAGAGCTACAGGTTAAGCTAAGATTGAATATCATATTCTCATCTAAAAATCTCTGGTTCCATCGTCCTGCTTTTTAGAACTTCGATGGAAATTGTAGGAGGATCAGTGAAATAGTCCTACTCTCCACTCTATACTTACGATCCATTCTCGCCAATTGATTAGCTAGTGGTGAAGTCCACCTTTATCGTCTGAACTAATGTTAAAGTTAAAAATTGCTATGTGTTGTAATGACAACTCGATGAATTCATCCAATAATAGCCATTATTTATGCGTCTAATTTGCCCCTGCTATGCTATTTTCCAACTTCAAATTATATTAGTGACTCCATGCCGGAAACGATGCTAAATCTTGCCATAGTATCTTCCCAAATAGATTCCAACGTAATTTCACTGCCCTTCCATCTCACTGTATGACCACTCCGAAGGCGCTTACAATTCTGCTGTATCGGTGAGCTTTGGCTCACCCTAACCAGCCAGTTTACAAAAGAACATGAAAAATAGCGCATGTGTGCCTTTGAAGTGATGTTAGTGAGAAATAGAAACTTAAGCTAAAATGTTTACGAAGTACTTATTACCTTTATTCAGTACAAATCTAAAATATTGATAAATCAAACAGATATCATTGATTTTTTATTTATTAATTTTCTATTTTTAAAATTTTATCTGTGCTACCATTCTGGTACCTTTCTTTTGCATTTTTTTATTTCTTTACAATTTTCATGTGATATTTCAGAGCAAATTTCAGCGATTTGCATTATTTTATTTTTTACATTTTGTTTTCTTACACAACAATTTTAGTTTGAAAATAGGAACATCATTAGCCTATGATTAGAAGGAGGTTAAGATACAGGACAGTCTCTTAGAAGAGTGGCTTATTAGGCCGTGTATAGTATTTAGTTGGGATACTGCACACTAATGATATTTAGCCTCCAAAACATTACTTATACCAAATTTGTGGGTACAGTGGCTGAAGTTTTGGATCCACCTTGCAGTTTCCAAGGTAACCAATACCGTTTTACTTTTTCTGCCCCGGAACTTCGAATCCCCCGACGCCAATACCGCTATAACTCACTTTTTCTCCACCGCATAAATGCGCTTTGACCGGGTTTCCGTCCGTTTTGAGACTTCGAGACGCGTTAAGACGCGACTCCTCACTAGGATGTGTACGTGTGGGGTACTCTACTGTACGTGCGTGAACAGTGGGACAAGAGTGGGGTTGCGGCGTCTGAGAGATCGCTTGCCAAAGTCACTTGCTCTCATTTTTCAAATCCACCGGAGAGCAATTTACCGTTTCAATCCCCGTTTACCTGTTCCCACACTTTGCAGCCCGCCGCTCATTGTCACCACCTCCCGTCCCTTGACGCCGATGAAACAGCTAGATGGATTTTCATCGGATGACATCTAACTGTTCGTGACCGAGCAAAGCGTTCGCGGAATGGTTGGAGGATGTGAGTGAAAAATCGCGGTGGGAATGCCGGGGAAAAATATGCCGGAGGCTCTCGCTTGCGGATATGGATGAGACGGTATGTTATCCGTGTCCGTCACAGCTGCACTTGATCGTCCGGCAAGAATTGTGGAGAAAGGTATCCCGTTGTTGAATTATTATTCTCCATCATTGTTTACCGTAGATTCAAGTACACATCGTATACCAGTGTCCAACATTATTTGATGACAACTTGCTTCCGCCCACAGATAAAATGTTTTCTTTAACCCGTAAGTGAGATTTAGTGAGCGATTGACGGCAGGAATCATTCAGTTTGACATAGAAGATAGCCTGTTCGGACTAAACTGTATTTCCAACTCTTTGTAATCCATAGAATAAGATAGTTAAATTTTCGAACAATCATATGTTGAATTTGTATTTTCCACAGAATAGTAATTACCTTTAAATTAAATAATGATTTAAGAAATAAAAATTTAGCTTCATTGAAAATATTCCAATGCCATTCCCTATATTATGATAGTACAGTTGACTCCATTCACATCTCCCAGAAAGTGCCATTTTCTGTATTGATACCGCGAATAATTTCTTGTATTTATTTCGTTTGCTATTTCTCAAAAATGGAATGCAGCGTGAATAAATGGTACGGTGTAATCTTAAGAGGAATCGGCTGATTTAGGAATACATAGTCCTACTACTGGGTGCCGATAATATAGAAAATAGGCAAATTCCATTATAATAATGCGGTGAAAATGACACCTGTGAATTGTTTTATTACTCATGGATGCAATTGAACCTTTTTTAGTGCAATAACAACCTGGATAACGGAAACTTACTGCCATTTTCTAAGCCTGAATTGCCAAAGCCCAGGAGGGTTTTTGTATAAATGTGCGTGGTATTACCTGCGTTTATTTAATCACGAAAGTACAAATCTTCCATAAGGTAACACAGGAAACTATTTCCAATTAATTTTGCTCAATTTAGGCTGCATTAGCAGTATGAATTTCATCAAGGTAACGCTCTTTATGTTCTAAAGAATGTGCAAAAATTAAAATGCTTAAAGCTTGGGGAAACTTGGGGAAATACTTTCGTAAAAAAAACGTTTCGCAGAGCAGAGGCGTGGGTATATACGGTCTCAATTCATGGAATCTCAAAGGAGGTCGAGACCACTGGAGAAAAGGAAGTGTGGGCCGCGCGATATTGAGAAGACGAGTTGAGGGTTGAAATGTAACGGATTCGCCCACGGCAACGGCGTCGTCCTCGCTTTACACTTTTAACGGCAGCTTGAGGGGGTGGGGATGAAAACGCAATGTGCACAGTCTAGCGGGAGATTTAGGGGTTGGGTTGGAAACGGTAAAAGGGTGGCAGCTTGGAAGGAAAGCATCAGTGAAGAGGAGGAGGAGAAGTCTGACGGGAAAGGGCGAGAAGGAAAAATATATGACGTCAGTTTCCTGTGGATTCAGAAAATAAAATGAAAAAAAAATGTGAGGAGAAAATAAGAATGATAGGGACCCGGATGGTGGTGGTGATGGTGAGGTATGGATCAGATCCCCCCAACCCCTTGCGGTACGGGAAGAGCCGCAGGGGAGGGAAAGGGAAGTTTTTGGGGGTGACCTCAGACGGGAGGCCTAAGGAATACCGAGCTTAATTAAGTGGCATCCCCCAAAGATCTCACCAATATACATATACGTGTGTGTGTGTACACATCACTCCCACCACAGCACTTCTCCTCTCCTCCTCCTGCTCTGAAATTTCCGCATTTCCTCCACCAAAATGTCTCCCCCCCCCCTCCCGTCCTCCCTCCATTGATTACCTCACCCTTCCCGAAAAACCCTTGCGCCCTTTCGTTTTGCCCTTTATCCGTAGCCAGGATACGCCTCCCACGCTCCCGCATCTTCCTTTCTCAGCACACGCGCTCGAAACCAGGACATTTGGATTTTCCTTAAAGGTTCGATTTCGTCCTCACTTCATGCTTTCCGGTTCAAAGAAAAATTTCTAATCCTCCTATTTTGTGCCATATATTATTCTACGCTTACTTTCTTTGAAAGATGTCAGGATTGAGAGAAGTAACGCTCGAATTTTAGCATGAGCGAAAATAGAAGCAAGGTAGCGTAAAATTAAATTCATTCAGCCATTATTATTACTATAAGCAGTAATAATTAATTATAATTCAAACAGTAAAATAGTGTCAACAATATTTTCTATATAACTCTCTAGTAGAATCTAGTATCTCTCTCTGATAGAAAAATTATTTCACGTGGAATACGAAACTGGAGAACATAGATGATAGAAAGAATGGCATGAATAGAGATGAAGATCGGCAGCATCTGGAAAAAAAACGATTTTTTCAACGACTTTCCTTCCTTCACATTTTACAAGATTCGATTCGGTATTCTCGGAGGAAATCGCATTGTACAGGATTATCATAAAAGAATGGCGTGGTTTCAGTGATTCTTAGAAAGAAAGTAGGGATAGGGTGGCAGAGATGTTTTGAGAGACTTCCTGCGATTCCTGCTTGAGTGCTTTGATGAGGGCACTTCAAGTGCAGAACATCGTCCGTCGGATGGGACGTTTAGACGTGGCCCCCTTGGTGCCTTTCTTTAGGAGTTGACTAACGTCGACGCCGCTTTTCTCACTTGTCGAGCGAATAAGGGCGCACATATTAAAGTTTTATTATTGATGTGAAAAAAAGTGCTGGAGATTACAAATTCGAGCATGAAAAAAAACATAAACTATAAGTAATTCCTTTTTCATTTAAACCTTGTTTAAAACCGCTTCATTCTTTTATAATAACCCTGTATTCTAACATACCGCATTTAAGGCGCGAAATCTGAAGGGTTGTCATATCGTAGAATCATCTTCCGGTAATTGTAACTAGAGACGACGCACTGTTATAAAAATTCGGGATGGAACGAAGTCGATTTCAAATTTTGGTATTTTAAAAATCGTGTTTTTATATCGGTATCATACACTGTATGTGAAGCACACAGCAGCATAGGAGGAATGGAAAAATGACTAGGTTTATCTACTACCCATGCTGAACAATTTTATGCTTCTGGACAGCCCATTTTGGACAAAAATTTTCTGACCGAGAGACATATCAATAAATGTGTGTAGTACCTACATACGACAAATAAATTTTTAGGAATAAAGGAGGTGTGTATAGGAAATTGTGCGGTGTTCAAGAAAAGGAAGTTATGATAGTTCTCGTCAAACTACCCGAGTTTTGTATGAAGTGGAGCGTTTTGGAATGTTCATCCTGAAAATCAAGAGAAAGTGTCTGAACCTTATGCGTAGAGAAATACTGTGAAAAATGTGTATCTTCTCTCGATGATTCAAGTCAAATTATTGCTATTATTAGCTAATAATCGATTTAGCTAAAGTACTTCGAAGAGAACGTGCCATTATTAGTTCTCTTCATTTCCGATTTTGCCGTTCTTCGTACGGTCTCTTTCATTTAGTTTCGCATTTCATGTGAAATAAATTTTTATGATATATAAATTTCTCTCTCTCACGCTGAATTTTTCTTACCCTATTATTCTGTCGTATATTATCATTGCCCTTCACTTGACTACCTCTCCAAATCCCTCCCCTTCGTTGATCATCCTGGGTTGAACTTCACGTCTTCCCCTCGCGGCGCTAATCCCTCAAACGCTGTCCAACTCCTTCCACAGCTGTCTCGGCCCCTTATCATTGCCCTTTATTCTCCCTTAGGGATGTATGAGTCAACTCTCATCTGTGATCCTGCGTCTTCACACAGCTCAGCCACTTTTGTTGTTTCTCCTCATTAAAATGGCAATCAAGTCGTCTCCAAGGCATGGGCTCTGAGACAAGCTAATTACTAGTAGTGATGGCAATTTAGGGTTTCTGTGAACTACTAGAAGCTCCGGTGAGGCAAATCCGTTGTTTGTTTTCACAATATTGTGGTATCCTGGAGATTGCGAGGAGAAAAGACGCTGGAAAGGTACTGAAAGGATTCTGGTGGGTCGGGCTCACCAATCGTGAAACAAAGCATGTATGTGGAGAATATAATGGAGGGAAAAGTCTAGCGGAAGCTTTATTGGAGGAATACCGTATGTCAAATAATTAGGTGAGGACTAGATTAGAAAAAATAACCAGATGAAAATTGAAATAAGGTTATGAAAGATTACAATATAAAAATATTTTTTTTAAGAAAAAACGTTTTTCTCCCTGCAATTTTTCATTTAAATTTGTGGTTATGATTTAAAATCGTTCTCCTCCGTTTTAATGATCGCAGCGCTTCCATAGGATTTTGGTAGTCATTTGTTTAACTAATTCACATTCAATTTTTAATTCCGAATGAAACTCGATATAAAGTTCCAATCATAATAAGCGTGTTGGAATGTTTTGTGGTCACCTGGTTCTGAGCGATCCTGGAAATTTCAGCTTGAAAGCTAGTCAGAAATAAAATCACTGTAAAGTTGAGGAGTACTGTACATTTACTACGCATAAGTAGCATTATTAATTATAGTTGTAGTCACTTCAATAAACGGTTACTGAGTAAAAGGTTATTTTTTGGCTTATTTTTTAAAATCAAATGTTAAGTAAATAGTTATATTTTAAAAGTACTAACCGTTAGCGAAGTGTTCAAGATGGTAAAATGATCACATATCATAAATTTTACTGGTAGAAAATCCGGGAAAAAAATTAAGTAAGCGTATGCAAATGGATTCATCTAACGCCCTTCATAGCATCTCTTATTTCAGAATATCTCCCAATAAGATACTGCTACACATTTAAATCTTTTAATGAGCGGTGTGATTGGAAAGAGAAAATACAATTAAAGCCACTAACACTGACTACAGAGTTGGTGATTGGCCAACATGCATCAAAGAGTCCAGCATTGTTCGGATTTAATTCATGTTTATTTCCCATCCCTGAGTTAAATTCCGCCCGTATCCAATCCAGTCTCAGCTTATGTCGTAGAAAACATAAACCAGCATATTATTTTGAGACATTATATTCTATGACTTCCGCCTGCATAATAAGCGTTTCAAGACCGGCATTTCGTACTTTATTTTATTCTCTTCCATGATCTCTTTACTCACGATTACTTATTCCACCTTGAGTAATTAAATAGGTATGCTTTGTAAAATGTCCCCGACTGTTCCTTTGCGTGCAGCAGTGGGGAGGTGTGAATTCTTCGTGGGTAAAGCGTTCGGGTACTGACCGAAGGGTCCCGGGTTCCAATACCGCGTTGAGTCTTTGGAAATGGTCAGTATCCAACCTTGTAAATGGTTATTGATTGCGTAGAGCGGAATCTTGGGATTGCAGCCGCGTGATAGGCTTCAGTTCAGGCGAAGTTCATCAATAAACACATACCACCCAATAAGCCGCCTAAATAGGTCTTTGGCAGAGGATGTTAGGACTCGAGCCGTTAAGAAATAAAAAGGAAATGCTCCATAAAAAGTACGCTTAATATTTATTAAACTTCTTAATCGTGCTGCGAAAAACGAATTATCACATCAAACCGTTCGGCAAAATATACCTCTCATAAATTATCTTTTCTGTCGGAGATGAAAGTGTAGTGGGGTTCTGAAATGATATTCTCCGTATTATCGTTCTGAAATACGTGCATTCTCGATTGCTCAGTCAATCTTAGCGCGCAGAAGTTTTGGAGGACAAGCTCTTCGTAATCAGGGCTTGTTGATGTCGGGAATTACTGTAGCTTTTTTACCTAAATTTTGATCTGATGATGTATTAAGCGTACATCAAATATGCACGGAATCAACCAGGTCTGATAACGGAGAGAAAATTACCCTTCTCAACGACTAAGTATTGAAGCATGTCACTCGGTTGGATTTCCGAGAATCCCTATGCAAATAATAAATAAAGAAGTGTCTGAACCTTGTATCCGTTGGATATCTATACACGCGGTGTTATTATTTTCATATTTGTAGGTACTTCTTTGGGTTCTTGTAAGCCTGTATCCTAAAAATGATGACCTCCTTCGACGTGAAAGAGTGATCCCTTTAGTTGAATCATTAATATTCCAATTGATTTCGGATCAGGAATATGGAAATTGCTTATCCAAGGTATTAATGTAAACTTACTCTAATTTATTTGAGTGGAAAGGTTTTCTTTATACCTGAGTGTTAAAATGGATCACGAAATTGGAAACTGATTTTTCCCGTCATCGGAATCCATACTCGTACCGAAAATCTATTTTTCCAAGATCATCGCAATCACAGTTACTTCCTTTGTTCAAAATGCGCTCGAGTTCTAAAATTCAAGATCTCTTTATGATCACTTCATCTAATTTAAGACATTAGCCACTTCCACGGTTATTCTTCCCCATAAATGGCGTTTTTTAAATCATTTGATCGTAATAATTTTTAAGTTCTGGTAAAAAGGTGTTGTTGATATCAAATAAATATTCTTGCGTCTCTATTTTTTCATTTATTTCGTTCTCATGATTTCTTTTGTACCAAGGAAATATACTTTCCCTTTTTTCACTATCCAAAGTTTATAACACTACATTTCACCTCGCCACATTATTATATGGTGTTAGTAATAAAAAAAATTATGCATAATTTTTGAAAAAGGCAAGTGGGCAGAAACAAATCCGTGCGGAACAAAGGGGCAAAAAAGGGATTCGTGTTGAGCGATTCTTTCATTCTTCATTCTCTCTAAAGAGCGTTTTCTCACCTCGTACAGTAAATGTAAATCCTATTTTCAAGTAAACACATCTATCTAGATTTAATTAAAGCATTCTTGATATCATTATTATTCTGCTTTAAAATGAATTCATTGAAACGCATTCAACGCATTGAAAAACTTTACAAATATTTATTTCCTGAATAAATTTCCTGAATATTGTTAAATAAGCTTATAAAATATATTCTACGTTATTTTGTTTTGATGGTTTAAATCATGTCCCTTCATAATTGAATGAGAAAATTAATTTTCACACTGTGAAACCTAAATTCATTTGAAGATTTTAGTCGAATGAAGAATGAGAGAATGTCCGAATACTTATCTTTACTTATGAATCCTGTTCTGTATTAAATTCATGGTGGTGATTATATTTTTTGACATTACTAATAAACGTAATTTTCCTAAATTTATTTAAGTAAAATATTTCCAAAGTAGTTCAAATCGTAATTATTATTTTTTTGTATTTTATATAATTGGACATGCTGTCCAGTGGTTATTTGACGGAAATGAGATTCCTTTCTTCACATATTTTTTTGAAAATTTTGTAGAATCCATAAGCTGAACCTCCAATACATTAGACTCGTGGATAAACATAAAAAAATAAAATTATTTCGTAACATTTTGGAGCTTTTCTGTAATGAAAGAGAGGCAAAGAGATTACAGCGCCACGAGCGAGGGGTAAGGATGGATGCTGTTTCGAGGAAGAGAGAGAGAGAGAGAGAATCGTATGAATCGGGAAATTATTATTATTCGGCACAAAGGCGAGATCCGTAATTAAAGCGGCACTTCCTTTGCTTCCCGATAGAGTGCGCTGCTTACGCCCGCGTCTGTCGCCTCGAGAGAGATTTTTCCCCAACGACACCCTACGCTGTCTCCGCGACGGGGATTCTAATCTGCAAGCAACACTCTTTGTTGCTTCTCTCTCTTCCTCTCTCTCTCTCTCTCTCGCCGTTGTCTCTATAACCGCTCAGAAGGACGCCCTGTGCCTCCCCGCTCCGCACCCAACAATTCCATTGCTCCCACCGCGACCCCCAAAGGCCCGCACCTGGCCACACCCCTCTCTTTAGTTATTTATTCACCACGCATTGCACGCTGCTGCATTCCGCGTTTGTTTTGTTTCCCCCCTCTCCCCGCGTATTTTTCGGCAGAGAATTCATCTTGGGGCAGAAAAGGTTTGCTTATTTTTTTCGTCTTTCTCTTTGCTCTTTGTCGAGAAAAATGGTGTTTATAGCGCCGCCGAGTTACGTGATTACTATCCGGAGGGCGTCATCTGGAGCGTTCCGGGGTAAAAATAAGAGGAAATAAACAAAGGGATGAACCTTTTTGCGTGTACCGAGAATATCGTCGGGAAACGTGCTCTGTTTTCATACGCCCAGATTAACGAAGTAATTCCGCGATGCCGTGTAGAGGCCAGGCAAGAGGGTTGGGGGAGGAATAGTGGGGTGGTGGTTGATCACCCACTGTTACATCTCTTCCTCAGAGGGGATTGGTGGGATTTGATTGGGAAGCGAATAACTTCGTTAGATAAAGTATGTTTGCGCATCTCAAATGACGCCGTCGTGTCTTTAAAATGCAGGTACGGTTCTAAGGTATAAACGAGTCTACCTACAAACACGTATCTGCTGGCTCATGATTGTAATAATATCTATGTTCTGGAGCCAAAAAAATATTGGTTTGTGAATTTTTCCACTCCATTAATTCCATTAGAACGTTGTACAAGTTTTGTACTTGTTGTAGAATGTTGAAATATATAAATCTTTAAGAATTGATCGTCATTATTTTCAGCAATTTTTTACTTTGTTTGCATTGAGGAATTAAATGGTGAAGAGTGGGATTATAGTGATTACATGCATGTGTTATTTGAGGAGACAGAATCAAGAAAGAGAGAAGAGGAGAAATCAATAAGCTATCAAGAAGTATGAAAAAAGTGTGATGTAGTAAGGTCCTAGAATTCGAACTGCGCTTGTATTGCAAGTGATTGCTTCACTAAAACATCGAAGTTTTTGAGTGCATTCGGAGAAGGCACATGCGTATAAATGGTGCAATGCCTTTCCAGGGAACATAAACCAATCAGTTGTTTCACTCAATACACGTTCTCGTAGAACTCCTAACTTTGTGCTAAGTGAACAAGTATCGTCATATATTTTTTAAAGAAACTTGTTCATAATTTCCAAAAACAATTAAACTACATAATGAATCGTAAAACAATAATTTCATTTCCAATGTTCCCAAATTGAATAAAAATTTGTCCATTTCCTCTTATATAAAAGTCAACGGTCACTTATATTTCGGAATTAAGAATAATGATTGCTAACCAGATTGCAATTTAGTTGTTTTAAGCTCTTCAGTTGTTGACGGCGTTTTTTAGAATATATTATGTCGGAATACACATGTTATTTTTTTCTAACGAGTGAAGTTTAATTAATATGTGTTTACCCCATCTACTTCAGATCATCACTGAGCTCTATTCCTCATGATTGCTTATGAAGAATTGATAGTGTAATTTCCTTCAATGCGGAATTGAATATTTGGAAATTGGATGCCTAATATTTTTCGTCAATGATAGAGAACCAAAATTCAATTTTCGTCCATCAGTTGTTAGTTGAATCTATTTTATTTTGGTGGGCACGTACCGTTTTAAAACAGGCTGATTAGGGGGAAAATGAATACTAACGTGGCTTCTCACAAAAAAGATTGAACCAAGGATTGTGAACAGGGTAATTATAAGAAAGACCGTCATAAATCCCTCAAATAAAACACCACAAAAATTTAAACGCACATAATATAAAAATGTTTTGCCCATCTTTCGATGCTTAGTTATAGAGAGAAAAAAATTTACTTATAATTTTCCTTCTGATTTCTAATAATGTGTCTGACTCTCGTAGACATTAAATCTGTTATTATAAAATTTATGTAATGAAGAGAGAACTTAGAATAAAAATACAAAGCCTTTGCGGTTTTATGTAATGCATTGATAAGATCTGCGTGATTTTTGCTATCAAGTGATGCTGCTGTCATTGATGACGACATTCTCCGTCTCAAAACCTGGCAGGTACAGTCCGTTCCGAATATTTTTTTGCAGTATCGTATGCGGACATTTTCTTACTCTTAAATATATCCGATTTTTTTATTTTTCTGCCATTTCTTATGTGCCATTGTATGACTTCCTCTTAATGGAGCACTTGTAATGGATAAAAGCATCCTGATTAGCTAACTCAAGAAAAGAGGAGGAATTGGGTTGTATGACGGGTTACTATTTCTTGCTTCATCTTAAAGCGAAAATGAGTTTTTTAACCAATTGCAAAACCCATTCCCAAATTTGATTTGTCTGTCAAGGAATGGTGCATGCCGATTACATATGTACTATTCAAAAATTAGACTAGCAAAGGAGGATGTGCGGGACATCATATTCAAACTAGTGCAAGGTCTAGATTTGGGAGTAAAGATAAAAGTTAAGCTACTAAAGCCACTTTGAGGCTCGTATTAAGGTTTCAGATACATGTCCTCAACGATGTAAGCCAATCTAATAAGTTACATCAGGATTATCTTCTTAAATATCAAGTATATTTGTAATAAAAACGACTTGGCTTTAATCCATTGACTATTATTCGTCAAACTCAGATTGTTAATATCGTGCCCCATTCCCTCAAATAATGGCACCTTTTCTGGAGTGCGACTCGATGGAAGGATCAGGAGAACTAGAACGAACTCAGCTCCCGATTAAAACCAAGTAATATTTTTTCAGTCATAAGTATAGTGGTGAACCTTAAATTATAAGCAAGCTGCTGTGGACGATGCGATGTGGGGAAAAATGATGAAAAAAACAGGCTGAGGAATAATAGATAGGAGTAGGCGGTGCCTAGCGAGACAGTGTGGAATGGAGAAGGAAGATAGCAGGCGAGATTACGCGGAGCTGTGTGGAAAATGCGCGAGTGAGGTGCGGGAAACTGATAAGCAAGCAACGCGGGGGATATCTTGGAGTAAACTGTGTGGGTGAGGTGGAGGAGGGGGGTAGGGAGAGATGAGGCAGAGGCGCGGAAATCGAGTGCGGTTGCGATCTAGGGAGGAAGGGGTGAGGAGAGGGGAGGTGGATGGGGGAGGGAGGGGAAGGTGGCGAATCATGGCCTCCGTCGCTGGGGAGTCTGATTCGAAATGGGATTGTCAGTTGCAGAGATCGCAGGCGAAGAGGGTGGGCACGGGTTGAGGGACGATCCTCGGTTCCACTAACGCCTCATTCACAACAACCAGCACCCTGGAGATTTCAGCAAGAAACAAAACATGGAACGTTTTCATGAAAATTTCAAGATTACTAACAGTTCCTGATACTGAAATCCTGAAATAATCTTGAGAATCAAAAAATAAAATCAGTCTATTTTTTCATCGATTTACCCCACATCGCCTCGTTCACAATAGCTTGCATAGAATTTAAGTCTCACGACTCTCCTTATGACAGAAAAACATTACTCGGTTTTAATCCTAAAAAAAAGTTTTCCAAGTGATCATCTACATATCCAAGCCAACCTCGACAGCCACCACAATAGGCGTGTGACAAGGGTGTCAGGACGCCAGCCGTGTGCAAAAAAATATCGCATTTGAGAGTTTTGGCTTCGACAGGAGTTCGACCAAGGTTTACAAACGTCCTTTATTGTTGAAAAAAGAAATTCCTATGACTACCCGTTAAGTAAATCGTCTCTCTTATTTTTATCGCTTCTGTCGCACCTGGTAATAAAGTAGAGTTCCAAGATGACGTATGTTCTCCAAACCACACTGAAATACATGCACCTCAACTATTCTGGAAATTGAAATTGCAAATCACGTTTTTTCATGGATTCTTATGGCAATGCTTTTCAAAGATTAGAAAACACATTCTAGGATGTACCCATATGACGTTTCAGCGAGAAACTGATATGAGGCGTGTGGCATGAGGCAAAAATATTTAAAATAAGACTTAAATTCGTGATCGTGCTACTTTTTGAGTCTTACTAAATGGATTCTGTTATTGATGTGAAATCACTTAATCTACATGAAAATATCGCAATGGTGTTATATTTCTTTTCCATCTACTTCTAGTGAATTACTATTTCTGGTCTGAAAGAACGACCCCTAACATCATTATCGGCTGTACTTATGAAATCCGCTTGTTTTCTCTTGAGCGTCCAAAGAACTCAAATCCTATATTACAGTTAATTTACTCGCTCTAAATGTCTACCTCGCTTTCTACCCTTCGTAGTCACTTAATTATAATTTTTTTCATTGAAAATGGCAAAAAAATGAAAAAAAGATACTTATTACGATTTTTCTCAAAGATTTATATGATTTATCCAAATGTTGAACAAATAATGGGAAAATCCTCATTAAGATCTACGATAAGAGGAGAATATCCGAGAAAAATTTGAGTCATGAAATGTTTTCATCGCCCCTTGCTCCGAAAATCCTTTGTTTCCCAGAGAACCACTCAGAAAATTTTCGGATTAAAATCTTTTCAGCATCTGGATGAATTGTGTGGGTAGTACTGAGGAACTTTGTATGAGCAAGTGCGCGATAATCACGCCTTTGGGAGTCCTGTCACGCAGAACCGTTGGGGGGGGGGGGGGGGTAAGCGAATGCGGAATGTCTCAGGGAATTGTCATCTTCTGCACTTTTCTGACCCCCTCCTCTGTTCTCATGACCTTTAACCCATTATTCCCCAGACTGCACATAGGGCTTTTAACTCCGGTTATTTCGTATTTTACGGTTAGTTATGGCCTAATTAAGATTAATTTTCGGACAAAATTATTATATTCAGCATAATATATGATTTGCATAATGTTGCGTTTACGCAACGCTGGGAAAACTCCGGAAAATAAAAGCAAAAAAAATTTTAAAAACTTAGGTTGCATATTTTATTTTTCATCGTCTTTTCTGATGTTATGTTCAATAATATGCTGCTCGGAATGAACCGTAGCGCTTTGAACAACATAATTATCCTTGATTTGCAAATTTGACATCTTCGCCGGGAATTATATGTAGCCTGCGGATGAAATGCCGTATTCTACCTTGACGGGCATGCTGCGGTTAACCCCACATACATGTTATTTTTCCTAAGGTGTCCCGCTAAGGTTCCCGGTGTTATTTTTTGCTCATACAGTGGATACGGTAGCATATAGCATAATTATTGAGAAAATCTACCCCTCCCATTCCCTGATTGTAATCGTTGATAATATTTCGATTTTCTACGGGAATCTCCGGGAATATCTTTTCGTCCTTACTATGGGTACCATATTCCCATAATTTAAAGCAACAGCGATGACAGAGTTATCCTGCCATCGCACTAAGAGAATATTTTTTGATCTGTCAAACGAATAGAAGAAATCCCCGTTAGGTTTTTTTGTCAAATCTCTCGAAGATTGAGTGAGCAGTTTTCCGTTCGATTTCTTCTTTCTTTTCCCGTTGAAAAATAACAATTAATACTTAAGAGATAATAATTTGTAGATTTACTAATAGATTGTAACTGATGAAGAAATTATCAAAATACTTGGCAAGAATTTCCGGAGACTAACAAAAAAATTCAGAAAATTTATTACAACCCTTTCTTCTAGTGAACTTACAAATCCTAGGCGTATCACTTTCAAGTTCCACCTCTCCATATGGCACAAATTCTTATAGATAGCCTGTAGATGAGGTCAGACACCACAATGTATAACCTACTCTAAATGGTTCCCCACAAATGAACATTTTAGCTGCGTGCTACCTGAAATATGAAACCATTTGTTGGGAAAATTCCTAACTGAATGGAATTTTGGTTAAGTCTATTGAGAAAAAGTCCAACTTTCAAAAATGTATCACTTTGTGTAATTGAGAATTATCGGAGAGCTGTCGATATTCATTTAATTCATCAAACCAAATCCTCGTCATAAATTGCCTCACAATTGCGACAGACATCTACTCTTGGCTTGTCCAGTACAACTTAGTGCGTGGTAATATATGATACCCCGACAACATTACCATTCCAATTATTTTTTTATATCTGCCTCACTCTGAGTAAATGTATGGTTATTAATCTCCTATGGAGACTCCTACGGAGGTAGATTCTATTTTTTCACATTCACCGCTGTTTGTTCTCTGCATCATTTACCTGGGCGTGCGCATTTACTGGACGATTTTTCTTTTGATACTGCTTGAGTAATATATGATTTACCTTGCAGCACCTCCTGCATATATTCGAAATACTGAGAAGATGTAATCCCCATTGTAGTTCCAAAGTTAAGAAAATATTATAAATCGCCTCTCCTGTCATTTTATATTCTTCAGTTACCTTCTTGACGCTTCTTATAAAGTATAAGCCTGAGGCGTAGAAATAACGAATAAAACTTTCTTCAATTTTAAATCTGAAGGAAACCCCTGAATAAATTATTTAGCAAAAAGCCGAGCAAAAACTACTGCGGTATGATTAATATAATTACTGGATGAGAATTAAAGATGCATTTCAGAGGATAATTTCAGTGATACGAACCCAACTGAAGCTAGATTATTAGCCTTACATCACCTAAGCGATAGAAGAAAAAATAGGTAACTCAGGATTGCACGGAGAAAATTCCAATGAGCGACTAGAGGAACGCTCCACCTTCTATCACAATCCTGCTCCAACTAATAGGTTTCTCACCCTCCCATTCTACCATCTCTGAAAGTGAATACATCTGAAGCTGAATTTAACGTCTACGAAGTAATCCTTTCACTCAACGACATGGGAATGACATTGCCCTGTATCGGTTCCACGTGTGCGCGCAACAGTTTGACTCCACGAAGTACCAGGGTGTTCGATGTAAAATTCGTACCGATGGCCATGTTGGAATTCAAGATACCATTCACCCTTTACTATGCAAACTCACAACCTGTGAGTGCCAAAAATGCATCTAAACTGCCTCCAAAAGACTACGTTGTCGATTAAAAGCCATATTGACGATTCTCGTTATGCTTTGAGACAAGCCCTCTGGTCTACCAGAGAATTCCCATCGTTGCGTAAACGCAACATTATTTACAACAACCATATTTATACCAGTAGCGATGAAAGTTCGTGAAAAAAATAAGCATGATGAATAAAGAAGCTTAGAACTAAGAGAAAACATTACCTCAAGCAAGATCGCCCAATAAATCTTTGAAAAAAAATATTTAAAGTTTGTAGTACTTCAGCGCCTCGAAATAGGCAAATTTCAAAGTAAAATAAAAATTATTATTTTAATGATTATTTTTCCAAAAATAACTGAAAAAGAGCGAATGGTATTTCAGGAATTCAGAAACCCTGAGAAAAAATTATCCTGAAGCAAAGGTTTTTTATAATAATTTCACTTCAATAATGTTGCGTTTACGCAACGCTGGGGATTAATGGGTTAATACTCCCTTCCCCAAAAGCGCCTCTACTGATCCTGGTTGCGCAAACTCCTACTCCCTCTCTCTAAGGAATTCTTCCTGCTGGGCAAAATTTATCTATGATTTTCCATTCTTTTGCAGAAAAAGTATAGAATATTGGCAAGTTTTCACTTCTCGCCAGCGTAGGCACTTCTCTCAGGAAAACAAAATTAAATGTTTATTCCGCAAATACACTCTCTATTTGATTGTCAACATTATCATAAAAATAGATTTGTACAAAGGAAAATACGGTTATGGTTTATTACTAAGCATTAAGTACAGTCTAGGTGTGATGATATAGTGGATTTTTCAGGCTCCCTGATTTTGTTCTTCAATAGGAGGGGAATACAAGAAACTGTTGCTTCTTGAATCCAAAATCTTGCCATCATCATGCCATTTACCCTCAACACTTTCTTTTTCTATTTAAATCTCTCAAAGCAATCTTTTGATAAAAAATGTTTCTACATCACTGGGTATAAGTTGTAGATAACGAAAGGAGTTATGCGTGAATGAGAAAATCGTTCCAGTTGGTGCAAATATGAACGCAATATAGAATGTGCCATAATATTGTCGTCTCCTTTGACCAACTCCTCTGGTCCCTTGAACTTCTTCGCTGCCCGTTTCGAAACCTCTATCTCCCCCTCTTCATCTTATAATGCGGTAGATTGAAAGGTGGTTTATGATAAGGATTGTTGTTCTTGTATAATAATTGAGTTAACTAACACAGGTGAGGCGCATGATATAAATGAATATGGCACTATCTAAGTAATAAAAAATATTTCTGGCATACACACGCTTTTTGCAGCATAACTATATCCAAATGGGTAATGACAATTTGAATTTTTACCGTTCATTCTATTTCAATTAAAGCGAAGAAAAATTTAACGCAAAATTGAAATGATGAATTTACTTTTCTCATACATGTCATCACTACTTCATGAAATTTATATTCCTCACCTTTAGATCTAAATGTTATAGCTTGACCGTTTCCCTCAGACTCTGCTTAGTAAACACGCCATTTGTCTCGACCGCATTTACTTGTAATTTTACTGTTTTCGTTGGGAAAAATATGAGCTCGGGGTAAAATCTTGTTTTTTTTTATGAGCCCAGTGTAGGTACATGGTATATGCTGGTGGTTCTAATACTTAGAATAAAATCCTCATTTGTTGCTTTTAAAAAACCACGGAAATGTTGATATGGCGTTGTTAAAAACCCTCATTTTGTTCAACGATAGAAGGGAAGTATCAACGGACCTTTTCATTTTTGAACCCTAGCGTATTTTTATGCTCTATAATTCCAAAAATTCATGATTTTCCCAAAGCGCCATTCAAAAAATAACCTAATAACATTTTTCCCCCGTCACGAGAGAATAAGATGCTGGTAATGAGGCACGTGTTGGATGGGTAATTTTGTGGAAATCACGCCTTTTGGACAACCATTATTACGCGAAAATGTTGAAGGGTACAGGCGGCGGAGCGTGTCAAGGAATTGTCATCTTCTCAGCTGACCTCTTACCCAGTTCCTCCGGGGTTTCACGAGGTCGTACAACTCCATTGTATTTCCTGCTCCTAGCTCTGTAAACTTCTACTTCCTTTTGTCAACGAAACTATATCCGCGTGGGCGAATGATTTGAATTCATGATTTTTCTCTTTTACAGTGAGGATTGGAGAAATTAAGAAGGGTTATTATTCAACTATGACGGCAGAATTTTACTTAATACATAACCTTTCGGCACTGCATTATGTATTTCATTACCTATTATTTCGTATTTGAGTCCAAAGTGTAATCGCTCATATCCTGAATAATGGACACGGTTCAAGTAAAAAGGTGGTAGCATTACTTGAACGTCATTCTTTTGTTTTACTATTTTTTACTGTTGAATGGGAATATCCATGTGATTCCAAAGCACTGCAGGAACAAGTGACTTTGTACGCAGTCACGCGCACGGGTGCAAAGATAAATACAACACAGGATGAAGTTCGGGAGATCCGGGTTCGAATCCCGGCTAAGTCAAATACCTTTTCATGGCGAACTTCATCCTTTGGTGTATTTCCAAGTGATTGTTGGAGCCGAGGCAATTCATTCAACTTCTATAATCCCAAAAATTCATTTTTCTTCATGGGACTATTGAAAACTTCCCCGATTAATATTTTTTCTTCATAATGGGGGAATATAAGTAGAGCTGGTAACGCGAGGAGTGTTAGATGGGTGACTGTGCAAAAATCACGCCTTCTGGACCCCCATAATTACGCGACAGTGCTAAAGGGTAGAGGCCTCTCTTTCTACGATGGCTTGGGAAATGAAGATTGTATTTACCCTAGCGTGATATAGGAAATTCTCTTACTACAATATCCTTTCAGCATAGCATTATTTGTTTAATCATCCATAATTTTGTATATGAGTCCAATAAGTATTAGTTCATATGTTGTGTGATAGACACGGTTCACGTATAAAGGTGGTACCATTGCTTGAACGTCGCTCTTTTGAAAAAATTTGAATCGAGGAATATCCAAGTAACTGTTGATTCCTGAAGCCAAAGCCTTTCATTCGTCATCTCATTTCCCAAAAAATTCTTTTTTTCCTGCTGAGGCTATTAAAAAAATTCCCTGATTAATATTTCCCCTCATCACGGGGGAATATAATGCTGGAAACGCGAGGAGTGTTGGATAGGTAATTGTGTGGAAATCACGCCTTTCAGACCGCCATTATTACGCGAGAATTTTGAAGAATAATGGAGGCAGAACAAGTCACGGATTTGTCATGCTGTCTCCTCAGACATCTTACTCTGCCCCTCTTGAGGTTTCACGACGCCTTACGCTGGCCCTCCAATTTCTGCTCTTACCACTTCAAATTTCTAACCCCTTATCTCAGCAAAGCCATAAATCCATGTGGCTGAATTATTTGAATCCAAGATTTTCTTCTTTTTCTACGAAGGCTTTGGAAATCAAGCAGGCTTTTATACTTAAACGTGATGCCGAGAATTCTCTAACTGCATTGGATTTTCGGCTCAGCATCATTTCTTTATCTATAATTTCGTGTATGAGTCCAAGAATTAATAGTCCATGACTTGCGTAATGGATAAAGGCATAAAAGTGGTACCAATTAATGTACGTCCTTATTTTGTAGAAATAGACAAATGAATCGGGGAATATTCAGAGAACTGTTGATTTTTTAAACCAAGGAATTTCATTCATATCCACTTTTTCAAAAACATTCTTATTTTCCCCTTCGGGCTATTCAAAAAAATTCCCTGTTTCCCTCATCATGGGGGAATATAATGCTGGGAACGCGGGGAGTGTTGGATGGTTAATTGTGTGGAAATCACGCCTTGAGGACCACCATTATTACGCGAGGATTTTGAAGGGTAGAGGAGGCAAAACGTGTCATGAAATCGCCATATTTTTTCCTCAGACCTCTTGCTCTATCCCTCCGAGGTTTCACGACGTCTTACACCGGCCCTGCATTGCATCACCTGCTCCTACCTATGCAAAATTCAATCCCCTTTTCTCAATGCCAGCAAAGCCATGGAGGGAAATCTTAAACTGTAATTATTACGTGAGAGGGATATGATTACCAAACCCAATGACGTAAAAATTTACATTTCAAGATTTCCTTCTTTTTCTATGAAGGCTTGGGAACTGAGGAAGGTTTTTAACTGAAACGTGATTCAGGGGATTTACTGACTACATAAGCCTTTCGGCTCTACATTTCAAATTTTAGTATCTATAATTTCATATATGAGCCCAAGACGTAACAATTCATATTTTGTGAAATGGACTCATGCTTAAAGGTAGTGCCAATGTTTGAGTGTCCTTCTTTTGCTGAACTAGAACCGGGAAATATTCAAGTAACTGTTGATTCCTGAAGCAAAGTTATTCCATTCATCTGCTCTTTTCCCAAAAAAATTATTTTCTTCCTCCTGAGACCATTCAGAAAATTCCCTGATTAAAATTTTCCCTCATCATGGGGGAATATAATGCTGGAAACGGGAGGAGTGTTGGATGGGTAATTGTGTGGAAATCACGCCTTTTGGACCGCCATTATTACGCGAGAATGTTGAAGGGTAGAGGAGGCAGAGCGTGTCACGGAATTGTCATATTCTCCTCAGACCTCCTCCGTTCCTCTATTCCTCCACACTCCCTGAAACGCCTATGGTGCATCTCCAGCTACTGCCTCAACGGGCCCCTGTCCTTCTCCACCCCCGGTCTCCTACAACCCCTCCCTCCTCTCCGTAGCGCACTTCCCGTGCCCCCCACCCCCAGTACGTCTACCCATCAGGCCCCAACAAACCCCCACTCGAACATTACCGAAACCATTCCCAACACATCCGCTCTCGGTTCGCGGTTTAATCATTTCGGTGGGGGGCGGGGTTGGCATCACTAGGAGCTCATTACGGAGTCCTGAGGGAGAGGGGGAGGGAGGGAGGAAAGGAAAGGGTAAAAGTAAAGAGAGGAGTGGGGGAAGCGGGGGTATCTGAATTGAAAGTGGTGTGGGGGAGAGGATTGGTTGTCAGGGGAGTGGAGGATTTTTTTATTTTCGCGTGTGCCCCGCAGGCATAACCTCCGTGGGTCCTCGGGGGCAAGAGAGGTGACCCCTGCAGAGGGCATCCAATGGTTTGGGGGATTAATATCCCTTGGGGGATCACCGGAAGGTTTCCCCGCATCGAGATGGGGGATGCGAAGTGGGAGGGGTTTCGGATAGAGATCCCGCTGCAAATAAAATGAGGCGCGGGGAGGATTGGGGTGTGGGATTGTTGGATGGTACAAAGGGCCCAAAGGGGTGAGGGGAAGGAAATGCACGCTGAGGGGTGTTTGCGGGGGGAGGCATAGAAGGGGGTGAGTAAGGCAAATGGTCAACTCATTACGGGGAGCAATGGACGCCTTTTCCAGCCACGGCAAATGACTAATTTCATTTTCATGTAAGGCACTACGAATTCAGTATACCCGCTACCTAACCATCCTGAATTTGCACAGTAAAAATATTTGGCGATAAAAAAATCTCCATGAAGGCAGGAAGTAGGTCTGTTTTAATTTTGGATATCATTTCTATTCGTATTTCATCTTATATCCTCTATATACAGAGAAAAAAACCATTCCGTTTTTCGGAGCACAATAAAGAAAAATAAAAAGGTTTGTAAAGAACCTTTCTTATTCCTATGTGGCAGAATATAATTTCTAATTTTTCAATGTAATACATATTTGAATATTAGGAAGAATCTACCAATAAGCGACATTTTAAAAATAATCCTTCAGAGAACCTATTTCAGACTGAATTAGGGCTCATTATTTTCTCCAACTACCATAGTGAACGTTTCAGGACAAGTCAATTACTGATTATTTATTTTTTTCAATGTTGGCGCTGAAATTGATTCTGTAATCAAAAAGTCATACCGAGAAAATGAATCATTAGGCAAAAATTGCTACGCTTTTTTCACTTATGTCTTTGGAAGGAATGAGTGTTTCCTACAGCAATTAATTTCTTGAGGCATCCGAAGAGCCTAGTGCTGGATAAAATTAATATTCATACCGATCTTATTTTAAATGTAAACATAAAAATTTATTTCATTTTCTTCGAATTTCCTTCGAATTCCTTCGAATTAGTTTACTTTGGTAAAATGAAGTACATTTTCTGTAATAGTTCTATTTTTTATAAGGAACTCAAGAATTAACATATCACGTTACCAAATTACACATTCATTGCACAGTCCCAATTTAAAAGCAGCACTTGAGTTTTTCCATTTTATTTAGCGACAAGATAACTACTTTGACTTTCTCGTTGCCTTAAATCACATTATTTAAACATAAGTAGATACATATTTTTTCTGCCGGATCAAAAGAAAATATTTACTGAAAGCTGAAAAGTTTGGCTCGGTAATACGATAGGTTTATTGATTTTTTTAACCCAAATCTATTGGTCAAAGTTAAGTGACAGTTCACATAACCTTGATTAAATTATATATTTTTGCAATTTATTTATACTTACAAAACTGCATTTTGAGATCATCAATTTTTACACAACACCTAATTGCTAAGTGGATCTGACAGCCGACCTCGGTGGCACCAGGGTAACGTCCCCGACTGCTAACTGAGATGTAGTGGGTTCGAATTCCACCGGGCGGATTTTTCATCATCCAGGCCATGGATGTATGTGATTGGCAATTAAGGAAATCATAAGAAAAGACTGTTTAGTCTAAAATTTGCTTGTAATATATTATTAATATTTAAATAATTATTATAATTATAGTTTATTAAGCATTAGGCTTGAACTTATAGGCTTCAGGATTACATACGCCAAGTCTATAAACCATCATGTTCTTTTCGAATCGCACAGAAGAAGGATCGGGGAGTCGTAAAGGGACAAACCGATCCTCTTCGTACCCCACGTCTTATACTGCTCCGAGAAGATTTTTCCCCCGTCGACCCTAGGGCACACCACCGCATCCCTCCTCGCTATCTCCTCCCGCTATCGCATCCCCCTCTGTCTCTCATCTGCTCGCACCACGTGCCTCGCTCCATTTCCCACATTTCTCATTACAAGATCTTTCCACCGCCCTGATCCTATCCTTCTTCGCCAGTCTCTCTCTCTGTCATTCCACCTCCCTCCGTCTTCAGTGCGGTCTACGCTTCGCACCCCTCCCAACCGCGGTCTAAACCTCCCTGCTCCAAAAGTTCTTATCCCCTTCGGTCTCGGTAATGTTAGAAGTTTCAGGTTTTTCTCGTCCAGTCCTCGCTGTCTACCTATTTTTGGGTTAATGTAGAAGTTTCTTAGCTCGACTGGTGACAGGCAAGGTGTTAAAATATATTCAGAAGGTTTAAACTATAAATATTTAGAATAAAGCTGAAATTTAATTTTTTAGCTTTTGAGCTTTGACGAATTAATGATAATTTTCAAAATGAGAGGAACAGTAGCAGCTACTTCTGTAACTTTATGTACTGGTTCCTTCTCAAAATTTGTAAATCACACCTTGCAAGCCACAGCGCAAATTTTTGGCATGTACCGGGAACCAAACCTCTGTTGTACATTGAAAACATACGTTAAATTGTTAAGTTTATATAGAAATTTCTCTGATTGCTGTTGAAGTTTTTATCATGGCAATATACCTGCGCTTGGAATTAGCAAATACATAATTTACACTTTTCTAGATGCCGAATGCCCCCCATCTCGCAGTGATACCTATATAGGACCTTTGTGATAGGACAACTGTGGGATGGGAAGTTATTTCATTTCACTTATACCTCGAGGCAGTTGTTTGTACGGTACACAAGAAAATATTTTCAATTATTTGGAAAGTTGCTTTTGAAAATATGTATAATGCATTGTTTTGACGCTTACTTCTTTTTCCAAGAAAGTTGGTGCATAAATGTTAGAATGAAGATATTCTAAGTGTTCTTTCCGGTAACTTTGAATGCCTCATAACTTTGGGCCTTGCCATCAAAATCAGTCGGACGCTTTAGGTGAAAAGAAGTAGACTCCCAACGCGCTGAATACACTTATTTTTTTCCAAATATCTCCACTAGATTCAGAATCAAAGTTTCATTCAGGCGTCATTGACCCCTAATACTTCTGTAATTACCTTCACGTAGCTTCGTGAATTACACCAAAGAACTAGGCAGACTGACTTCGTAACACAATCGGCTCCCGGCTTCCCCTCATACTTGACTCAAACGCGGTGAACTCTCGCGTCGAGAAAGAGGGAACCGAACATGGCGGCGGCCGAGAACTTCCCACGAATCCCATTGGTGGGAAGTGGCGCGTGGAGGTGACGAATAATCTATCAAATCGTCGCCACCATCGCCACCTCGAGGGTGTTGGTTGGCTAGAAGGGAGGAGGAAGGGGGGCTCTCTCTTGCGGATATGGGAGGATTTTGGAAAACTCCCGGGGGAGGGAGGGGACAAACCGCAGAGGGATTGACGATAATATCGAAGTGGGGGAGGTGACAAATCCCACGAAAGCCGACCGCGGGAAAATTTAATGAAATTGCGGCGGCCTTTGGAACCTTTTCAAAGCGGGAAAATTTTAAAGGGGGAGACCGAGTAAAGTAAAGGCTCTTCTCTCTTGTCCGGGCTAAAGCCGTATCCTTGGCCCTTCTTGCGCGCTTCTCCTCCCCCTCCCTTATTGCGCGCATGTGCGTGTCAATGTGGACAGTGCGAGTGGGAGGTGTTGCCAAGGGGCGGCGGCGAGGCGTCGGGGGATGCGGCGCTCTAAGGGGCGGCGGCGGCGTCGTCCAAGGGGGGAGGGAAGTGTCGTGTGCAGCTTGGGCGTCGGGGGTGGAGATTCCGCTCGCTGGGGGCGGTTGTGGGAGGAGGGTGGGGGACGCTAGGCGTCGGGAGCGGCGGCGTCGTGGCAAGGAGTGTTTGTGATGCCTCTGCTTCCGCCACCAGCATCGAGCCATTGTATGGTTCGCCCTTATAACCAACCCGAGTTCTCAGATAGCTTCTCAACTCCTTCGTGATCGTCGTTTGCTCTTTTTGTGGCGTTAGATGTAGTTATCAGTGTTCCTTGAATAACAAAACTTGAAACGTGTAGGTCTAAGTTTGGTATTACGTAGTACTTTAATATATTTCGTCTCTTCGCATTCCAGATTCAGTGAGCAGCATAGACATTGCATAACGTCCATTTCGCTAGTTTCGCATGCCCTACGGAGTTTTGGTCTCGCATATTTAAAATTTGACATTAAAGGATATGGAATCGGCCTGAATTGTAAATATTGGATTTCTAAAATATCATTCGCATTAAACCAGGATGCGTAAGAAGAATGACTGTAACCTAAGCATAATATTCACCGAAGAATCGATCACTTTTCAAACAATCGACCATGTAAAAAACAGGGTTATAATAAAAAGGAAGTGAATGGATTAGTGATCATTTTCACCCTACCACGTAAGCTAAATCTTATCGAATACAATTTTCATAAGGACGCCTTAATTGACATATAATAATTATAGTAAGGGTGATTATTTTATAGAGGACGATGCGTAGAACAGTCATTACATTCTTGTAATAATTATAATTTGTATTAATATTCTATCCTCCCGGTATACTCTCCAATACTTTATGCTAGATAGACATAAATTCCTCCAAGCTGTACCCCTACATTGCTAGTTATCCACGAAAAAGGTATGAAATACGTTGCAATAAATTGTATAAAAATTTTCAGAGGTAATTCCTATCCTAACGTGGATCTCACTGAAAGGGAATTTCTGTCTCAGAATATTTCACGCATCGCATGAAACTTTCATCTACCCTTATTTACTAGAAAACGATGGCGAAATGTGTTCTTTTAGTAGCTTGGGAAGTAGATTTCATCACCAAGAACCCTTTGTGACTTTTTTCCTGGTTGTGCACGATGCTTTCCGAAGAAATACCGGCTTATATACATTTTAGAAGTATTTAAAGACTTTTCCGTCCACTCATCTCTTTGTTCGACAATGAGAGTGAGCGGTATCTTCTGTTTGCTCCTCTCAATCCTTTTCCTCACCTCAAGTAATTTCCCCTTTGCCAACTTACCCACTCAACGAAACCTCAGCGGCGCAAATGATCTCACCACTCGGTCGCCTTCCCCCAAACAATCAACAAGCCAAGAGAGCTCGGGGAGAGAGAGAGAGATTCTGGGCAGGGGGAATGACTACCGCAAAGACGAGGAAGCGTAGCAAATCGAACGCCAAAGGGGACAAGAGGAAAGGAGGGGGTGTACAGCGGGTGCGGAGGAAATTTCTGGGTGCGGCGGAAGTGGCAGGGGGTGTACACGGACGTAGGAAAGGTTGGGCTGCGTGGGGGAGAGATAGAGAAAAAGAACGGAAAACGCGATGGTAACATCCCCCGTACACCAAGCTCACCCTATCCCCTTTTTAAAACTCCACTCCCACCCCTACTCCCGCGTTAAAGCCCACAACAGTCAACAACAGACCTGCCCCCTCTCCACTCCCCCACTCCACCCTTACATCCAGCATCCAGGGCGCCTCCTCTCCTCCACGAGGCATTTCGAGAAACTACACCCACTCTATTCCTCCACACAAACTCCAGCGTTCCCCCGCTCCTGCGATCACTCTGGAGAGAACGGCAAAGCCCGGCCCCCCATTCCTGGCTGTTTCCCTCCGCACACTCGTAGTTCAGCAAACTACCCTCCTCCGTGCCACCTTCAACTCCTCCAGCTCTCGCCTCCTCCTCCCACACGTATATCGCTCTCTCCTGACACCCAGACAGACCACGGCGTCGGGCCAGCGACGCCTCAGCCGCGACGCCAGGCGTCTCTCGGATCGATAAAAGGGGGCCAAGAGGGTTTCTTCTTCTCCCCCCCTTCTTCCTTTTCTCCCCCGTTTCCGTCTCAGGGACCATCTCCTTAGAGCGCCGCAACCCCCTCTCCATACATATACACACATAAAACCAACCCCGCTCTTCCCATTCCTTTCTCTTCTTGAGCTTTCCCACCTTGCCCATTCCGTAGCGAGCAATCCTCTTCGCTCTTCCCCCTCCAAATATACCGAGAGCGCTATTTATCTCCTGCTTCTTCAGCACCTCCCCCTTTCATTCCCCTGCTGTATCTTTCTGGTTTCCAGGCTACCCGCCATGGAGGAGGAAGATTCTCAAAGCACAAGGCACACGCTGTGTTCGGGATTTTTTTGCCTTTTGGGGACGGAGAAGCAAGGAAGTTTCTTGTATTCTTGGCTCCTCCTTGGAGAGAGAAAGACTTCAATTGCTCATCCTTCCTTAAGCAAGGGCTTTGTCGTCTTTTTTAGTGTCTGAATCGGTTGCAGTATTGTTTTAAAATGGCTTGAAGTAGACATCTTTCCAAGTTGAGATCGTGTTTTTACTTTATAAAAAAAAATATTTCCTCGCTCATAATAGAAATTATGTAAATGTTTTACCGCAAAAACGCATTACCTCAATTGCTCTCTGGGAACATATTTTATTTGTCAATCATTTAAGTTACCTCACAATCCAATTGAATTTTTTATTGCTGCTGCCCAGGGTGTTCCGGTTACCACTGTCTTAGTTTTCGTTATCTGTAAAAAAAATACTTGAACTCTGGCAAACAAAATCTCTACCATAGGAACAGTATACAGATCGATTACTCTCTTAATATCTTTAAATAATTCAATGCCACGAATACGATTTAGAACACCTCAGAAAAAATAATATAAAATTAAAAATTGAGTTTATGATACATCGCTGAAAACTTTCGGAACCTAATTTTATTACCTTTCATAATATTATTTAATTATGCATAAGTAGATGTTGCATTAAATATTATTCACACATTAAACAACAATTACATAAAATAGTGCCATTTTGGCATGTTTTCCGTGTCTCTTCACCACCGAAGTTTTACTACCTCATGTTTATTTCTCTGAGAACTGCTATTAATTGCATTTAAAGAAACTTTAATTTCTGGCTAAATTACCTCCATTAGCATCGGTCGGAATTAGAAAAATATATATTGTGGAATTAATAGAGAGTCTTTCATTGATAGTATGGAGCCCTTCCACCACATACTAGCTTCAAGTTTCGATTTAATGTATTTATATGTAGAAAAACGTTTTGTCTTCTTTATGCCAAGTTCAAAAGAAACTATATTGCATGGGTCTGTTAATGTGCTCAAAAGTTTTATAATGTCCATGCGTGATCAACATACTTTTATAATTTATATTGCCCACCTCATTGGTGTTTATAGCCTCATTTGTCTTACATGGCAATCCTCACAATTGTGATTTCCTACTCATTTTCGAATTTTTCGCTTAAGTCCTGTTCGAAAACGTTCGGTATTAAACTTAAGTATTTTCGCCATTTGCCTCATGTGTAAATGCAGCCTTGAAATAATATCAAATAATTTTACTGATTAATGTCCGAGAAGATACAAATCTGAGCGAGATAAGATGAACACTATTGGGGGTTTTAAAGAACATATTATGTGTAAAGCTCCTTGTCGGTTGGGTGAGATGTAAAGCTAAAATACTGTTTCTCTCTACACTATACGTCTCCCTCATATACCAACACCTCTTTTCCAATTTTCGTTGATGAATTGAAAATTAGCCGGGAATATAATAAGGAAATATTCGATAGTAAGTCTTGTTGAAATTTAGAAGCACCAGCTGAGCTGTAAAAACTTAAACAGGGAAAGATAGCCTTTCAAATGCTTTTAACTTTTGATAATAACTACGTTGTGTCAACGTATAGTAAGATTATAACGCGCAATGACATATTTATTGTTCGAATAATCTCAAATGATTCAGAGAGTATAAATGAGAAGTTCGGCATACTGAATACATCTGTAGTTATTAATTAAACTAAACATTTATACATAAAATGTATAAATTTATTTGTATTTTTGCGCTTAAGTCGCCGTGTGAATGAATGAAGAAATGTGTAAATGTGATGTTCTCATGTACTATGGTGTATTGCACCAGATGATGGCTAAGTGAGCCGAAACGCATCTTTCGCATTAAAATAATTGTGGTAAAGTGCAACTAACTTTAATTTCAGCATAAATCTCTAGTTTCCTTGATTAAAGATAACCTACCTCTTTATAATCATGACCCGCTGTAGACTTAAAGACGGCCCCCATCCCCACCTTAATTCGCATCGCGGTTTTTTTCTCCACCCCTATCCAATAATAGTGTCATTATTTGATCCCTCTAGCTGACACCCAGAGGCGGCTTTCTCGTAAATATTGCGAATCCCTTGCACACCCCCAAAATCCAAGGAGTCTCCCAACTTTGGCTTCCTTCCGCTCTCCCCACACCCCTTCAACCCTCCCCTTACTACGCCCTCGCTTTATCCCTCTCTCTATTTTTTCTCCCATAAATGCTTCTCGGATTCAGATGGCTCGTCTTGTCTACTCCCTCACCCCCGCCATACATTGCCTCCTTTTATTTCTCCCTCCGTCCTGAAACTCTTTCTCTGACCCTCGCTTTCATTTCCTCTGCTTCTCAGAACAGGGAAATCCACTCGCTTTTATTTCCTTTCCATTATCGTCGCTTTTTTCTGCACTCCCCGCGATTTTCTCAGCGTCCGCCCAGCTCCTTCCCATTTGCTGCGCGCGCGACAAGTTATTTTCTAAAAAAATAACGAGAATTTTTTTAATGTTTGGTGATTATATACGGATCCACACTTTTTCGGGGTTACTTAACTCGCTTCAGGCGCCGCAGTTTGTAACGTTTTGCCATACCGCAAGGGAAGTCTAGTGAAATAGCGAAGGAATATCTTTTTATAAACATGTATTGTGTTGGAAATGGTTTTTGTAAAATATATATGCCATTAGGATAATATTAGTATGTTAATTCCCTTCAAATGTTAATTTCTAAGGTGATATGTCAACCCAGGCCCAAGCAGGTGAAACCTAGACTGTGCCCGAGTCAGAAAGATTATATGGACTCATGCAAAGTATTTTCCTCATTTAGACGTCATTATTTATTGCCATGTTAAATTTGCTAATGGTAGTTCGTTTCCTATTCGTTCATTTGTTTTAAATTCGTAGTAACAATAATATAAGGTATTTTAAAAGGAATATGGCTCTTATCATTTACTTATTTTGTAAAAAAGTGTTTTTCATAGGCCTCTCGAAATAAGGAATTACTGTATTAAAGAGCGGGAAAAAAAGAGATGACCAGATAGAAGGGATAGGATAGAAAGGATTAAAAGTCATGGTACATAATCGATAATATATGTTCATTTTGTTATACATATAACTGTATGAGTGGACTCACAGGTTTTCTCTTAAGTCAATGGTGTGATTGATGAGTTCCGGCATTTCGATGGCTATTGCCGACATTTCTTCATTATAATCGGCTTATAGTTACCGATCACACTTTCATCACCCTTTCCCATCCATTTCATTATCACTTTTTAGAACTGTCGGTAACAACATTAATTTTGGTCATGTACATGCAAATATTTTTATAAAAAGTAATAGCTGGTATTTTATTTTCATTTCTGCCAATATAATGGCTGGAAATTTATTGGTGCTTGCTTATTTTAGTCTAATGCAACAAATAACGGAGCCGATCTTGTGATGATTTTTTTAGAGACATCGTTTTCTCATAATTCGATACATTTAAATGGGGGTATTCAATACATTTTGCCCATTAGGCGTAATAATTATATTTGCTTAAATTTCATCGATACATGGGTATATAATCTCGTCATTTTATGGACTATAATAATATTTATTTTAAAAATAATGCAGAATTTCAGCCTAAATACCAGAAGAGTGTTTAAAGATTATAAAAAAATACAGCTAGTTAGGCAGCGCGGGCTGATTCTAACAAAAGTAGGGTCTTTTTACATTTAAAAAATTAATTACCTTTACAATTTAGGACTTCCTCGCGTAAATTGAATTATTAGCCTACTTTCTACCTTATTATATCCGAATATATATTTATTTACAAAATAATTTCAGATTTCACTCCTCATTACTTCACGCTTATTTCAATAACATAAATATAATGAGGAAAAGAAAACATTTAATTGCTTTTTACGTTAAACTCAGGTTTTTAAAGGAAAAATTGATGTAACTCTGCTTAAAATTTCCTTTAGAATGCATCTGCTACGATACTTTCGTATAATTCTAAAGGGGTGGTAATTTATTTGTCTCGGTATTCTCGCCTATGCTGCAATTACAGCTTTGTCTAACTTCCCTATTTCATCTGTCTCGTGTGATATATTGTTACTTTTATCGTAGCAGGTTTTTTTTTATTTACCTCCTCCTTTTAGTAACCTCATTTTTAATTTTTGAGATATTCGAGTCGAAGAAAATAGCTGGAACCCACTGAATCTTAATAATTCCTTGTAATCTGCTTACAGAGATCCTAAATAAAATCAAGCTCAAATGAAGAACAGCTAAATCACTCCGATTACTGATTAAGCGGTCAACTCCTGGCCGAGATAACTTTGGTAATATGATATTTTAATGCCCTTCATTTTACTCCGTTAAAATGGTTGGATGGAATATCAAATGATCATTAGTTTATTAATTCTTTGTCCATCCACTTGTTGGGTTTCCTTACTTTTGGATGTAATTATTCTTAATGCCCTCACTGCTTATTTTTTAAGATTATCTACTGCTTCATTAATCCTCTTTAAACTCTTCCCGTCTATTACTGAGAATCCAGTTGCTATAAGAGGGTATAATAAGGCATTTGAGTGTGTTTTACGAAGGGAAAAATTGGGTTGGTGCATTAATTATTTTTCACGGGAAATTTCCACAGCCGCCATTGTATCACACCTGTTTTTTCTAATCTTAATTTATGATTATGAATAGCGGTTAGTGAAAAACTTCCTTTCCCCAAAACTAATTGCACATAAGCACAAAATTGAGGCTACTATTAATATGTAAATTGCTACTATGATCCACCCTGTGATCAAGAACCATCAACGATTGAGGATTTGGCTAATTTTAGTCCTTTAGATAGGTTAAGTTCCTGTCATTACCATAATAGAAAAACAGTGGCAGCCCTTTGAAATGTGGTATTTATCAGATTAAAAGTATGAATTATCTTTATTAAGTGAAATATTTGACCTTTAATTCTCAAACGCATGAGCGTGAATTCTTTAATGTTCTCTGTTTCAAAGTTTACTGCTTTTATAAGGAATTTTGGTGGAAATCTTTTCTTGATTACGTAAACTTTTGCTTTCATAATGCGATCCTTCTTTTCAAATTTAGTATGCAATACATCCGTCCCAGTCTTCGGGTGTGTTTGTCGAATCCCTTTAATAAGTCAAATTGGACATCGCAAAGAAATATTTTTCATTCGTTTATCTTTATAGACCCATGGAAAGCATTATATTTTATGGATTAGTGTAATAAAATTTTCTTCTCCAGGTTTGTTTATTTATACCCTGTGCTGATGCATACCCAATGTGTTGATTAAGTGTCGTTAGAATTATTGGATAAATTGGATTCAAATTACAGCTTACTAAATGCTGCTCTATAGTGTTTTCAGTGCTTATTACATTTAATAGTTATTTCAATTTTTGTAGCTTTTTATTCACCAACTACGGGCATTACTATATATTTGATCGCATATCTTTCACCAGCTTTCTGTTTTTATTTATTCCACTGCAGGTTATCACTCGTCTCTGAGATGCAAATGTTGATGTTTCCCCTTAGTTAGGAACCTTTTCACTCGAAGAACGAGCCTGTTACTTCTCTGATTACCATATTTCTAGGAAATGTCCACCTTTGTCTTCAAGGAATTGATCTTAACTTCTGCTTAAATAAACTTAACTTAATTTTAGTAAAACGTAGACTTTCGACGGTTAATGCCTTGACGCTCACGGTTTATAAATTCGAAATTTTTCTTCACCCGTACCTATAGCAATCTCAAATTACATTGATGTGCCGGTAACATTTCTTGAGTTCTCTTTTACATCTTCGATTTAAGGAAGAGAGTTTTTCTCAAAGCCAATGAGCCGTATCAAGCGCGGGGTGCTTATCTGGATTAAACGATCAACTATGCGTACCATTTATTTCTCGCTCGTGATTTATAAAGTTCCCATGAACTGTTTTTTGTTAACCTTTTTTGCTAGGTGGCACGAAGAAAGATTTTCAACTGCTCCGCTCGGCTTTGATATCTTCGAATATCTATCCGTGGTGAAGATAAAGCGGATGTTTTAGTCCATTGGTCTCCTCAAAATACACTAAAAATTGTGTATAAAATAATAACCGTGCAATTATAATTATTATAATTATCTTTTACTCTGTTTTTCCGCAATAAATTTTCGTAAGTTTCCATCTGCATTCATTTGTTTCCCCGCCCCATATCGTCAACTCTGAATTAATTGCGAAGCCTCGATGCTCGATTTTGAGTTGCATGTTAATCCTTTCTAATATAGGTCTGCTTCTGGGAGAAATTAAATTCCAAGAATTATTAATTTAAAAAAGTGAGCATTTTCTACTCAATCATTATTATTGTGGCGGCTATAACTTTCACCATTAAACCTCACAGCGCTAAAGAACGCGTAGTTTTTAATCTTTCCTAAATAGATCTGAAAATGTATACATATTCGATGTTACTTAGAAGCAAAATTGGGTTATAATAGGTTTAGCGCGTGTGTCGACAGATGGGTGTTTGAGATCCGCTCTTTTTGTAGCGTTTCGAAGTCTATAGAGAGCCAGTGACCAAGCCATCAAAGAACTTCAACGCAAAGAATTTCCAGTTCCCTCGTTCGTTCCCCTTGCAGTTTTTAACGAATCGCTTCTCTCTCTTTTGCTTAGTCCACGAAGATCAAGGGAGGGGCTAATTACAAATAATTATTAGCCTTGGACGTAGAAATTTAGGGTAGGAGTCTATTTTAGGAGGAGATTTTCGTAAGTACTGCACTGAAGCTTCTCTAGGTTTTGAAGCAGGAATATCGGTCACTAGCCAAATGCCAGAAAACACTCCCGATTAGTGGCAATCGATGATATTTTAATGTAGCGGACGTATTAGATTCTAAGTAAGTGCAATCCATTCGGTATTTGGTAATTCTTTGAATTATTTGTAAAGGCTATTAGGTGTTCTTCATATAAACATATTTTGATGAAAAAAATCACAAAAGGCAAAATGCATCACTTTTATCGAATAGGTTGTGGAGTTTAGAAACTTAAGACTTAAGACAGCGTAAATATAGAGCGCATCTTTTTTATGCTCAATATTTTGTAACCTCCATGCCTTCATCATGTCAAAAATGCTGTATAATGTATTATTATAACTTCATAAAGAGTTAAATAATGCAATATAATGGCATAAAATGGAAATGTTTGAGCAGAGAGGAAGCATTCAGCGTTTTCATCTTAAGTAGTTGAAGGATAGGTAGTAGAACTTCAGGAAAACACTTCGTAGTCTAAATATGGAGGAAATTTATCTCGATTTTCCTTATCCATTCCCTATCTCTCTCGATCTGTTTTTTACCTAATAGTCAATAAATGTTAACTGTTTCAAACACTTTCGCAGGCAGGCAGGTATATGGTTTACTTACACTGATGTTGATGTCGATTCTCAAATATCGAAGAACTATACGATTCATTAAGTCAGATATATATTTCATTTGCACAAGGTTGAAAGTTTGATTCTCTGTCAGTTTTGGCAGACATTTTGTAATTTAAATACATAGAAAATATGAGTTTAGTAGTAGAGAAATGCCGATCCTGGCACATGACGTCACAGCGTCATCTACCTTTAATATCTTTCACATTTGAATAGATAAATTTTTGCATTAAACGGCATAGCTGAAGGCATTTTATTATCCTTCGAATCCAATCATCAAATTACCTAATACTCATTCAGGGTCCATAGTAAGGGTACGAGGGTATCCAATTTGAAGAGTTAGCGTTTTCACAGTTATTACAGAAAATGTTCCTCTTTCATCGTTATACACGAGTCACTGATTATATTTTACGAATTCAAACTGAAAGTCTCTAAAAGTGAATGCCGATCCTGGCACATGACGTCACAGCTTCATCTACCTTTAATATCTTTCACATTTGAATAGATAAATTTTTGCATTAAACGGCATAGCTGAAAGCATTTTATTATCCTTCGAATCCAATCATCAAATTTCCTAATACTCATTCAGGGTCCATAGTAAGGGTACTAGGGTATCCAATTTGAAGAGTTAGCGTTTTCACAGTTATTACAGAAAATGTTCCTCTTTCATCGTTATACACGGGTCACTGATTATATTTTACGAATTCAAACTGAAAGTCTCTAAAAGTGAATGCCGATCCTGGCACATGACGTCACAGCTTCATCTACCTTTAATATCATTCACATTTGAATAGATAAATTTTTGCTTTAAACGGCATAGCTGAGAGCATTTTATTATCCTTCGAATCCAATCATCAAATTTCCTAATGCTCATTCAGGGTCCATAGTAAGGGTACTAGGGTATCCAATTTGAAGAGTTAGCGTTTGGACAGCTATTACAGAAAATGTTTCTCCTTCAACGTTATACACGAATCACTGATTATCTTTTACGAATTCAAACTGTAAGTCTCTAAAAGTGAATGGGGAGTCTGGCGCATGACGTCACAGCGTCATCTACCTTTAATATCTTCCACATTTGAATAGATAAATTTTTGCTTTAAACGGCATAGCTGAGAGCATTTTATTATCCTTCGAATCCAATCATCAAATTTCCTAATACTCATTCAGGGTCCATAGTAAGGGTGCGAGGGTATCCAATTTGAAGAGTTAGCGTTTTCACAGTTATTACAGAAAATGTTCCTCTTTCATCGTTATACACGAGTCACTGATTATATTTTACGAATTCAAACTGAAAGTCTCTAAAAGTGAATGCCGATCCTGGCACATGACGTCACAGCTTCATCTACCTTTAATATCTTTCACATTTGAATAGATAAATTTTTGCATTAAACGCAATTTGCATAGCTGAAAGCATTTTATTATCCTTCGAATCCAATCATCAAATTTCCTAATACTCATTCAGGGTCCATAGTAAGGGTACTAGGGTATCCAATTTGAAGAGTTAGCGTTTTCACAGTTATTACAGAAAATGTTCCTCTTTCATCGTTATACACGGGTCACTGATTATATTTTACGAATTCAAACTGAAAGTCTCTAAAAGTGAATGCCGATCCTGGCACATGACGTCACAGCTTCATCTACCTTTAATATCATTCACATTTGAATAGATACATTTTTGCTTTAAACGGCATAGCTGAGAGCATTTTATTATCCTTCGAATCCAATCATCAAATTTCCTAATGCTCATTCAGGGTCCATAGTAAGGGTACTAGGGTATCCAATTTGAAGAGTTAGCGTTTGGACAGCTATTACAGAAAATGTTTCTCCTTTATCGTAATATACGAATCACTAATTATATTTTACGAATTCAAACTGAAAGTCTCTAAAACTGAATACCGATCCTAGCGCATGACGTCACAGCATGATCTACCTAAAATATCTTCCACATTTGAATAGATAAATTTTTGCTCTAAACGGCATAGCTGTCAACATTTTATTATCCTTCGAATGCAACCATCAAACTATCTTAGACTTATTCAGGGTCCAAAGTAAGGACACCAGGGTATCTTATTTGAAGAGTAGGCGTTTTGTCAGTTATTACAGAAAATGTTCCTCCTTTGTCGTAGCATACTAATCACTGATTATTTTTTACGTATTCAACCGGTAAGTCTCCAAAGCTGCATGCCGAAGCTAGCACATGACGTCACAGCAGCATCTAACTTTAATATCTTCCACATTTCAATACATAAATGTATGATTTAAACGACATAGCTGTTAGCATTTTATTATCTCTCAGATGAAACAATTAAATTTCCTCAGACCCTTGAGGCTCAATTGCCAGGGTGCAAGGGTACCCCTATTTCACGATATATCGTTTTGACGTCTATTACAGAAAATGTTCATCCTTAAAGCTAATAAACGAAACCATACTTTGTATTAACATTTCTGCTCTCTAACATTAATACTTTCTATTTTAATATTCCAAATTAGTGTTGAATTTTTCCGTTTTTAAAATCGAAAGACCATCTCCATCATTCTAATGCAACTTCTAGCATATTTAAAGGTTATTGTTCTGGGTAAATAAATTAAGAAATAAATAATACATTTTTCATTCCATTTGTAATGTGTTTTATCAATATGCGTACATAAAACTTTTCATCCCCGTTTAAGTTGTAAAAACATACTCCCCCTTCAGTCATCCTGAACATCCGAGGATAGTATAGATTTCTCTCTCCCCCATCATAATTAATTAGGGTCAACAATCCCTCTCCATCCGATACTTCACCCATCCTCCAACTCTTACTTCTTGAGGAAGGTGAACACCTCCAGTACATCTTGTAGTCTTCTCCTTAATAATCACTGCCAGAATAAATGGATAGAAAAAATATCAGATATTTGATAAATTAGATACATTATCATATATTCCACAACGAAAAGGAAATAAACCCTTTTAAATGAGTAGGAAAAGCTTGCCGTGTTGGTGAGGGTATGGGGTGGCGGTCGTGTAAGAGGTGGCGGTCGTGGTAGTAGGGGGTGATTCCCATCCTCCCATAACAAAAGGAAGCGAATAAATTAACATCATAATGAACAATGAGATTTAAGAACTCCGATTCTTTCCTCCATGATCTGTAATATATTTTTGAAGAAGCAGATCTCATTAATTATTTCATTGATTATTATAGCAATAAATTATACTTTTCCTCCTCCCAACTCGTGAAATTCCGTATATTTCACTCATAATCAACTTAAAGTTGAATCTCAACGTTTGCAACACTCATAAATAACACTTGACATTTTTTCCATTTCCTTTCATTTCTTATTTCTGCAACTTTTTCTAGTGAGATTGAGGGGTAGGGGGTATCACTGGGGTCATGACTCCGTAACTATCTATGCAGTTATGCCTTTAATTGTTGAAATACAAGTGTCCTCCATATAAGATGAGTATTATTTTTATTTATTAGACGAACCATCACTTCACAATATTACGTCAAACTCGGGTGCTTATACTTATGACGTGGGAAGTCAATGAAGATGACAAATATGCGTCGAAAAGTCGGAAAAGATGTTAAAAAATTGACAACACCTCAAAATAAAACAGAAACATTACTAATAACTAGAGATACGTGTAAATAGCACTTTCATTTTAATTTTATAGCACCTTCAATTATAGTTTATAGCATTGAGTAGAGTCTATATTTTTCTTTTTTCATTATACATTACCAGTAGATTACGACAAAATGCGGTGAAACACAGTTATTTGAAAAAATACGGAATAGTTTTATTAATAATGTGTTGGAAAAAATTAATTAAGGAACTAGATATATACTAAACTAGATCACCCCGGTGAACTTCGTACCACCTGATAATCAATGAACGGTTTCAAAACACCATTTATAAATAAAGAACGGTTGTACTGATTTTAATAATTTTTGAATTATTAAAAAATTATTAGTAAAAAAATGTGCACTCAAGAAAACTACAAGAATAAGTAGTACAACGGCATGTTAGAAAGACATTTTTATTTATTCTATCTACGTTGGGTAGACGGGAGACTTAACTTGCCCGCTCTTGGGACAAGCTTACATAACGCTAGACCGATGCTTGATTGACGTAACAATCTCGTGAATAGGCCCTAAGGAAGAACATTAATATGTTATGACTTATGGCGCGCTATAGTTTTAACTCGGATAGGTAAAGTGCACCGCGTAAATCTACCCCATGTGCAAACGTACCTCTGTCTACCCTACACATTCGGGTCTATTCCATTGAGCCAAGCACCTTCTGATATACAAGGCAAAACACAAAATGTCATCGTCGTATAGATCGCTAACGATCTTTGGTAGCGTTTTTAATAACCGTAGTCAAGGTGACAGTCTGAAAAAAACATTCTCAGGAAGAAAGGTAAAGAGGGAGAAATGCTTCTATATTCCAATTGGTGAACTCACCGATTTTGCGCCTTTTAGACGGAAGCGTGCGAAAATGGGCTGGCGGGGGCGGTGGTGTTGCCTGTATGGTCTAGTTTGAGTCTCATTCAATCAGCAGTAAGAGCCGGCAGAGCATTTCCACAGAGCTCGTGACTAAATTTACGAATTTTACCATCGAAAAGACAAATTTGCTGATTAAACATCATAAAAGTCCAGTCATCGCGCCTATGTCGCATTTATTCACGTGCATCGCATCAATATCGCATTTATCACATTAGCAATTTTTACGTATCACTACAAATAACTTATTGGTCATGAAGCACACTCGTTGGTTCAGACAGGAGATACCCATTTCCTCTCGTTTCTCATTGTTCTCTAAGCTCTCATGCTTTCACTTATTGTTTTTATTTTGCTAACTATGTCAAAAAATTGAAGTATTTTCTCAATTATCATTAGGATACATCTATGCTGGTAATCACTTATTTATTCGAAAAGTCAATGGTTTTCATTCAAAAAGTAATCACAATCTTCTACCATAATCAACGTATTTTAATGCGCATCATCCTAATGCGATTTTTTTACTTTGATATTTCGTACAGATAATTTTCGATCACAATTTTTGTTACGTATCTCCAGCTTAATTTAGCTAATTCCACAAGCAATATAAGTGTTATGCGTCATCAAAATGGTATGTGAGAGTAGTTTCCATTGAGGCAAAGCTGTTTCCTGCTCCGAATTCGATCATTATAATGTAAAATTTTAGAACTCAGGTCTACAAGCTCCTAACATGACTTATGATCCCACAAATCCATACAAATATATTTTAGACGTCAATTTACGAGAAGAAATCTCTTTCACATTCATTTATAGCGATTAATTTACCCACTGCAGGCGCTCCAAGCCCCCCCCCCCCTAAAGCTTTTATTTCTTAGCTTACCATGATCCAACCTTTATGTGATCCGGATGCGTCATGCGTCTTTCAAACAAAAAATTTTTAGAATGTGTTAGCTTTATTTGAGTGATGGAGTCACAGATGGATACCACTTATTTATCTCCAATACTCAGAAAAATATGGTTCAAACTGGAGGAAAAATATCAATAAAGTTCAAAGTTCATGCCCTAGAGACATAGGAGTAGGAATAATTAACATATTTGAGTAATTATCAAGGATTCTGACTATGGAAAACATAATTGACTTTTATTCATTTAATCAATGAACAGGTAACATAACTTTTTTGTAGTTTATATATTTCAAGCCGTCATGAATCATATATTGATATATGCACTGTTTGATCTCCATTTCTTCAATCAAATTAAATAATTATCTCCAAACTTCTTTGCAATACTCTGTGATTAGAATATTTTGGTAAATATTGTTGTGTCCGTAGACGTCCAGTCGCTCTCGTTGCGGCTCGTGAGAGAACAGGATGCGTTCCAAGTGTAAAAGGACGAGTATTCTGCTCCACAATTGTCAGGTTTTGGTCCAAAGCCGAATCTTAACCTACGGAGCACTAGCCTCCCAGTGAACTAGAGAGAGGGACTAATTCAGACGGTTATAAATTCGTTAAGTGCTTTGACGTCTTGACCCTGATTTCTCCCAAGCTCCTTCCCTCCCAAGCTCAAGCCCCAAACCAAATAGTAACCAGTGGTTCTTTCCCTCCAATGGTCATTTGCTTGTTTTTGATGATTGTTTATCACCGTATGCAAGACGATGTCACATCAGCGACGCCTTGGACCACAC